>NC_138199.1:39929003-40185447 GCF_964194105.1 Spermophilus citellus | reverse complement strand
GAGCCTCTGATTCCTCATTCTTGAAAATGGAAAACCAATACACCACAGAGGGCTCTGTGAGGACTGTGTCAGATAAGTGTAAAAGCACCTGACACACACAAGGTGCCCTGTACACAGCAGGTGTGCTCATGTACCTGTTAACAACAACAGGTATCCATACCTTTATATTGCTTGAGGCCTCCTTACTATCACGGTGATCCTGAGCCATACAGGTAGGTACCATCTTAATTTATGGAGGGAGGAGCTGGAAGCTCAGAGAGATTAAGTGACATGCTCAAAATCTCTAAGTGACAGATTTGGAACACGGGCTCTTAATTCTTCAGAGCTCATTCTGTCAGCTCCCACATGGCTTCCCTTAGCGGCACCTGCCGTGGAGAACTGCTTTAAGCAAAAATCGCCTCTGTCTTTTCCCAACTCGGTTTGAGAATTCCTGTCACCTTCAACCAGTGCCTTTTACAAAACCTTTCCTCTCTCAACTGGGCCCAGCCTCTTGCAGTATCTCAGTACCGATGACGATGAGTCACCCTGTCCACTGGCTAGCACACAGAAGAAGACAAATTGGCTGAAGTTCTCTCAGCAACAGCGAGGCTAGGAAATTGCAGGGAGGAGGTGGGAGACACCAAAAGTGTTCAGCAAAGGAGCACTCTGTCATTTCTGCTGTCCTGAGAAGTGACAGAGGGAACAATCAGTGATCCCTCTCACCCATGGAGGAGGAATCCCACTGGAGGCCCTGCAACCCCCCCACCCTGTTCTGTCCTTCCCATCCTCCCCTGATAGCCACCTGGCTGAGGGCAGCAGGACCCTGGAGGGACCGCAGGGCTGCGAGTGTGTGCAGATCAGCAGGCGCTGGGGTGAAGAGGCCAAGCTCTTGCAGGGTGAGGTCACTTCTGGGCTCTGAGGAAACTGCACATTTTATCAGTGTTGAGGGCACAGCTACTGATCACCTGGCTACTCTCTCAATGCACCAAAAACACGTGCTTAGCAACGAAGGCTTTTTTTTGGGGGGTGTGTGTGTGTTGGGTACTGGGATTAAATCCAGGGGTACTTTGCCACTGAGTTACAGCCCCAGCCCTTTTTATTTACTTTTTAAAAGTCTTACACAGGGTCTCACTAAGTTGCCCAGACTTGCCTTGCCTTTCACAGTCCTCCTGCCTCAGCCTCCCAGGTTGCGGGGATTACAGGTGTGTGCCTCCCCTTGCCTGGGAAAATGAAGACCTTTTGCTGAAGCGACACTTTGTTCTCATGTTGACTATTTCAGTTAAGTCACATGTTCATCAAATATTGATTAATTGATTAGTATTCACTATGATATGAGTTGAACATTGCACTGAGGTATGGGAAACAGCATGAGACAAGAAAAAAAAAAAGAGAGGCTTATAGTCCTTCACAAAACTCTGGGAAGCAGTGATTATCAACATTTTACAGATTCATATCTTACTGAGTTTGAGAGATGAAAGGTAACTTCCCATGATGCCGCCTAGAAATCTTTCCCTGTAGGGCTCCCTGTTACTCTGAATTCCAATTCCAAGACTGAGTTCACAACTGACCTGCTCAGTGAAACCTTGAGCAACTATCTGAGGCATAATAAATGCTTTGCCACTGACTCTGATAATACTTTTGGAGTGAAGCTATGAATTTACCCATGGAAATGCATGTTTGCATACACAAAATTATAAGCAACATCAGGTGTTTACGGATGCCTCTGAAGCCCTTCCTTAACCTGTGGACCCAGGTTAATCTGAGAATCCCACAGATCATTCCTATGGCCGGATTCTTATGCTGCCTCATCCTTCCACATGATCTGCTTTTCCAACTGAACTAGAAGCTCCTCAGGGCATGGCTTCCTCTACACAGGACTCTGTCTAACATGCTTGCTCAGAACAGATGTGTTCATTGATTGATCTGGGAAATCGGACCTTCACTGCAGAGTCAACACCCTTTGGGTAGGGGAACCAGAGCCTGCACATCTAGGGCTGGGGTGGGCAGAAAATGGAATTAAAATTAAATAAAAGGAAAGAATATGATGGCAAGTGAGCAAAAAACAATGCCACAATTTCACCCTGCTGCCTTCTGTGCACTTATTTTAGATCTGGAGATTCTAGGAACTGGATAAACCACAATCACCTGCCCGGGAAGGCAGAGGAAACTGGTCTCACACAGGTGGAGCTTCCTGAATCCAGCTTGGCATCTTGTGTTATGCTCTCCCCAGAGGAGAAATGGGTCAGGTTCCTGGGTTTCACAAACCCATTAAAGGCATGCTGTGACAGCTGGTAAGCTGGCAGCTGCTGGGGAGGCCTGGGAGCACGTGCTCTGCCTTTGTACACCATTGTCACAGGGACAAGGGAGCCCAGGGGTGGAAGTGGAGGGAGGCAGGTGGGATGCTCCTCTATACTGATAGTGTCTAATCACACCCTGCTATTTACGAGTCTGTGGGACAGTCTCCGCTTTGTGTCAATTAGATCCATCCAGGATTTGGACTTTGTGAGAAACTGTTGATCAGATTTCTAGCCACCAGGGAAGCCAGATACTGAAAGCAAAACCTGCATTAAACGATGCTCTTCAAGATACAAGCCCTTTTAGGTGGGTAATAACTGAAATAATGACACCTGCGACAACTGAATAATGATCACAGGCAGGATGACAGTAACTGCTAGACAGCCTCTTGTCCAGCTCACCGAACTGCCAAACTGAGCGGAAGACTGGCACTGTGGGAAGCATACCTGTAGCCACACTGTAAGCAGTTCATGGAAGCACAGGCTGAGGACAGTAGATTTCCCTGGAGCAATGGTCAGTTTTATGTGTTGAGTTGACTGGGCTAAGGGATGCCCAGACAGTTGGTAAAATATTTCTGGATGTGCTGGTGAGGGTATTTGTGGAAGATCAAATCAGTAGACTGAACATAGATGATCCCCCCTCACTAATATGTGTGGGTTTCATCCAATTGAGGGTCTGAATATAATAAAAAAGTGGAGGGAGGAAAATATTGTCCTGACTTGGCACATTATCATCTCCTGCTTGTGGACATTGGTGATCTTGATTCTCAGGCCTCCAGGCTCAGATTGTACCTTCAGCCATCAGCCCCTGGTCCTCAGGCCCTTGGACTTGGACCACAACCTACTCCATCAGCAACCTAGGTCATCAGGTCTTTAGACTCTAATGGACTACACCACTGGCTTCCCTGGTTTTCCAGCTTGCAGATGGGAGACAGTGGGACTTCTCAGTCTCCATAATCACATGAGCCAATTCCCATAATATTCATTTATCTACCTGCCTACATATCTGTCTAATCTCTTATTAGTTCTGGTTCTCTGGAGGACTCCAATATGCTAGGTCACTAGGTGTGTCTGCAAGCATATTTCATTTTGTCAATATATTCTATGTCAGGTAGGGTGAGAGGTATGAGGACGACATCTTTCCTTCTCCATCCTTTAGTTTGGTTCCCAAAATAACCACGATCATGCACTGCACAGCCATGTTTTAGTCAATGAGGGATTGGTGGTCCCACCAGGTGTGGTGGCATAGTAATCCCAGCTACCTGGGGGGCTGAGGCAAGAGGATCACAAGGTCAAGGTTAGCCAGGGCAGTGAGACCTGTGTCAAAATAAAAATAAAGGGTTGGGGCACAGCTCAGTGGTAATTATAAATAACTAAACAAATAGATAAATAAATGAAGTAAAAAAGGCAGCAGTCTTATCAGATTCCTGTCACTAGTGATCTCATGGCCATGATAACATCACGGAATAATGCATCACTTACGTGTCTGTAGTGATGCTGGTAGAAACAAACCTACTACTGTGCTGTCAGTGGCACAAAAGCATAGCGCACACTGTTACGTAAAGCACACAACACCTGATAACAAATGACTGTTACTGGCTTCTGCACCTACTCTACTTATTTTTGTAATTTTACTTATTTTTGTAATCTAATCCTTCTACTTATAAAAACAAGTCTGCTATAAAACGGTGTGTTGCATTGCGCAGGAGCAGCCTGGCTCATGTTGTGCTCTCCGCCTCTCTTGATGGCATCACGAGGCCACGCAGCATGACTGGCTACACCATCACGGCTGCACGAGTGCGCTCCTGATGTGGCAGAGCAAAATGGCCTAATGACAGGTTTCTCAGAACATATCGCCGACGTTAAGTGAAGAGGGATTGTACGATTCCACATCCGCAGAGAGATGTGAACATAGCAAAGGGACCGGAACTCCAGCAATCTTGTTTTTTTCTTTGCAATGCTGGGAACTAAATCCAGGGCCTCCAACATTCTAGGCACGTGCTCTGCCACTGGGCTACACCCCCACACCTTTTTATTTTGAGACAGGGTCTCACTAAGTTGTCCCCACTGGCCTGAAACTTGTGACCCTCCTGCCTCAGCCTGCCCAGTAGCTGGAATTACAGGTGTGTGTCACCATACCTGCCTCCAGAAATCTCTTCTGACTCAGGTCATCTAATGCTTAATGAACTTATGACAGTTGGTAAGCCATGTTTGTGAGGTGTGGGCTTGGGGTTTGGATTTGGGGCATCAGGTTATTTTCCAAGGACCTACTTTTCGGGTTAGGATGTGAATTGAGCAAAGAGAAAGGGAGAGGAGCTGGAACAGCAAAGACACGCCTGGACTAAGGCTGAAGATGACAGGGGTGGTGAAGGTGCCAGGTGTGGTAACAGCAGCACAGCGCTCACTGGTCAGAGCTCGTGAGTGGGCCCCGAGTGTGGCCAGCATCAATGCTGCGGAGCCGGGAAGAGGCCACACAACAGTCACCGAGACACTAAGGGTGTTCGCAATTTAACACAGAGTAGTCAGTCACTTTGACAATGAGGCCCCTTTACAACTGCAATAATGTCTGCTTCAAACTTAGAGCAGAGAGGACAGATCAACACTTGACTTTTCTGATTATTCTGGGCAAGTCACTAATCCCTTCTGGGTCTTACCCTGTGTGAGATAAATGAACGACTTCCATTTAAGGGGTTCACATTGGAAATAATGGTTTCAATGTAATTAACAAAAAAATGCTAACAGGCAAATGGTGAAATGATGTTTGAGGTACCTTAGGGCAAAAGCTACCAAATTTCATTTTCAATGAACTAAATAACGATCAAGCAGTTATACTATAAGAGTCTTGTTTTTGCCTAATTAAAGGTAGATGATAAGCAGAAGACCTGGGTTCAAATGCCGTTTCCTGATACTTTCTGTTTGACCTAGGGGAAGTCATTTCTCCTCTTTGGACCTTGGTTACTTTACCTATTACTGTGGTTGACTGGTGTATTCCCTAGAAAAAAAAAAAAGATGTTCAGCTGCAGACTCCGAATAGGACCTCATTTGCAGACATAATTAATGATCTCAAAATGAGATCCTCCCAAGTGATGATGACACCAAGAACCGGTGTCCTTTCAAGAGGAAGGAGGGAGGATCGTAGACACAGGGGGAAGAGGCCATGTGGAGACAGAGGAGGAGGTCTGAGTCATGCTGCTGCAAACCAGTGGATGCCAGGAACCACCAGAAGCCAACAGAGGCAAGGAAGTGTTCTCCTCTAGAGCTTTTGAAGGGAGCGTGACCCTACTTACAGCTTGAACTTGAACTTCTGGCCTCCAGAAATATGAGAGAATAAATTTCTGAGTTTAAGGTCACCAACTTTATGGTGATTTGTTTTAGCAGCCCTTGGAAAATAATACACCTATAAAACAGGGAGATGAACATGTGCTTTCCAGGGTAATTGTGAGCATGAGATCAGATAGTATGCGAGAACATGCTAATTAAAGGAGGCCACTGTGTTGTACTGAACTCTTACATTAGGCCCCAAGAGATCCGACGGAATCAAAATGAAGCCACTCATGTTAAATGCCACAGAATCAAATGGAAACTTTCAGGAAGCAGATAGATCACCAAACGGAGTAGTTTTTCCTAAAAAGGAAATTCTAGCTGAGTGCAATAGTAATCCCAGTCACTTGGGAGGCTCAGGCAGGAGGATTACAAGTTTGAGTCCAGCCTTGGCAATTTAGCTAGACCCTATCTCAAAATTAAAAAAATAAAAAGGGATGGAGGTGTAGTTCAGTGATAGAGCACCCCTGAGTTCAATCCCCAGTTCCACAATCCCCAGTACCACAAAAACAAAAGCCAGGAGATTCTAGTCTACCAGGGTCTGTGTAATAAGAAGCCCCCTCTACTTCATTCCTTATAGAAGAACAACTGGAAGCAACTGATGTTAAGCAATCAGCTTTCCCCCTGTTGTTCTGTTTTCTTGTTCCCAAATTACAAAACCTACTGCTCTGCAGTTTCCCAGTGGGAGCGCTCATTCTATTCTGTGGAAACTCTCTGCATTCACAAATTGCAAATAAAAGCTAATTCATCTGTAACTAAATTTTGTTATAATTTTGTGTTTTGACATGTGCCTTGTAAAGCTGCACAGGGCCGTGCAAACACATAGGATTTTTCCAGAGCTCTGTGAGAAGCTCCTTTTAGGGGCTGGGGTATCTGTGAAAGGCTTAGAAAGTGATGGAAGAAAATTGGGCCAGTCGGAGGAGCAACATGGGGTGGGGAGCAGCCACAGCAGCTCACCAAGCTTGACCGGGTATGTATCAATTGCACAGCAAGGGCCTTTGCTGGGGAGCCAAGGCACACAAGGAGCTTTACGTGCACCACTTCTTTGCAGATGCAGATCTGACACAGCAGAAGTGGGAGAAGTGGCTTCATAGCTCTGGTGAAGGGTAGTTTCCTGATAGCCCAGGGATCTCCCCATAACTGAAAATCAGGATAGAACTTTGCAGCTCCCTAAGTTCTTTAATAAATATACAGAATCATACTCAACTAAGGATGGAGTGAGATGACCCACTGTTGGCAGAAATAGCACTGGTCTCCACTATCTGAAGGGCACTTTGGCAGTATGTATGAAGAATTAAAAACATGCCCAACTACTGATCTAGGGATGCCACTTTCAGAAATTTAGCCAAAGAAAATTATCTAGGAAGCCAAGAAACCTCCATGTATAAACATACACATTTCCACTTGAACATAACTTGATAAAACGGTATTTGTTAAGTAAATCATACTTCATTCCAGCAGTGGAATATTAGGTAGTCACGAAAAATGAATGTTTATAATAGGGGAAACATTTTTTTTTTTTTAGGAGTGCAGGGAATTGAACCCAGGGCCTTGTGCATGCTAAACACATACTCTATATGATAAATACTTTAGACAATTTTAAATAAACAAAGTAAGACAAAAGTCTATAGTTATTATAGAAGCATAGAAAAGCATTCTAACAATTATTGACAAAATGAGAACCATGGTTTTCTTTGGGTATTGAACTACAAAGGACCCTTTACCTTTCTATATGAAAAGGAAAAAGAAAAAGGCAAGACAAGAAAAAGTTGAGACAAAAATGCCCACGGAGAGCAGCACACAACCTTTTATAAGAAGCAAGTGAGGGGACCTGTGTGCAGGCTTGACGCAGGTGGGGGCAGGCGAGCCTGCGGCTCCACAGCCGGTGTTTGACTCTTCTCCCAGTGGCTGTGGCTGGCTGCACGCGATGTTGACTCATCCCTGTGTACGTATGACATATTTCTTTTTAATTTCTATCAGGAATGTGCACTGACTTGTGTGTGAAAAATGGCAGAAAGAATTCCACTCTGTACAAATAGCTTACATCAGATCACAAAGTTCTAGAACAATTCTGGAAGGGTCGATTTCAAAAGTCTTTTACCTGTCCCCTTTGGTCCCCTACCCCCCACCCCCTTCTATCCTTTGGATAAACAGGACAGCGGCTTTAGGAGACACCCTTTCATGATTATCAGGGATGCCTGGCCCTTCACACATCACGAGGTCATTGAGCAGGCCCCTGCTGTCTGCCTGTGAGCCCAAGAGACCAGTCAGCACTGCAGACCCCAGTGGGGAGAGTTTCGACTGGCTCCACACTCAGTCAGGCCCAGGGGAGCTGCAGAGAGCAAGAGGGCTTTCTGAGTCCCGTGGAATCAGCGTTTCCCAGAAAGGATCCCAGAGACCCTTTCTTCCTCTGCTTTAGACCTGACGTGATCATGGCTTCCACGTCCAGGTGGGCAGTGAAGAAGCATCCCGCAGGGAGGCCACAGTGGGAACACTGCCTCCAGGACGCCCTGGCCTGCTTCTGAGGGCGGAGGGGGAACGTCCACGCAACACTGTGCTGTTGGATTCCTATAGCGCAGCTCAGGATACACCGTGCGACAAGCTATCCCCGGAAACCTGACAGCTCCCGGGATGGAAAAGCTCCCCGGAACTGTCTCTCTCAAGACAGCAAACACGCACATGGCTTCCCTAGGACAGTTCCAGTGCCAAGTGGGAATTAGGTCTTGGGTCAGATCAGATGTCAGGAAAGGTAACGAGAGCTAGCATTTGCTGTGTGCCTACTACGTTCCAGGCATAGCCACGTGACATGCAAACCTCCCCTACAACTTCACAAGGATGGAGCTATTAACCAACATTTGCAGATCAGAAAACTAAGCCAAAGAGAAATAAGATTTCTGCTCAAAAGTGACAATATCAGACAATGTCAAGGGCATAGTAAGGGTTCTAGGTTCATCTGGCTCCAAAGATTATGATTTCCCCACTAAAATTCATGCTAAAATTGATTTTGAAGTATGGATGCATTACCAGTGTGTATAGCTCAGTCTTCCTATTCCAGAATTAATTAACTAACTAATTCATTCATTCATTTTCTTTATGCTGGGGACTAGACCAGGGCCTCGGGCATGCTGGGCAAGCATTCTTCTACTTTGCCACATCCCACCCCCCAAGCCAGAATTTTTTTTGGGGTGCTGAGGATTGAACCCAGGGCCTTGTACATGTGAGGGAAGCACGCTACCAATTGAGCTATACCCCCAGCTCCCCAAGCCAGAATTTTGAAGTGCTTCTTGCAGTTGGGCAGCTGCCCACCTAAGCCCAGTACTTTCCGTGCTCCACAGGAAAGATAAGTGAGAACTCTGAAGTCTGAAACCTGGGGCCAAGAAGTCTTATGCTTTTATTAATTAAAGAAGATCTTTCAAAAACCATCAGATAGATCATCACTGGATTTCTGATGTGGAACCCAACGTACACACAGACATGAGTGTGGCTTGTCCTTTAGGATTATTTTTGACCCTTTCCTCTCTTCCCTAAGGATCTGCATGTCTTCTGAGTAAGAATTCTCTGTTGCCCCACATGACTGAAGTGTCAGGTTTGCAGGCCAGGCTGCTGCTGGACCTGGAGAATCTCAAAGGCCAGGGAGGGATGGGCTGGTGAGCAGGATCCTATCTGAAGCCAAGGCTCTCTAGCCCATGGGGCAGGAGCCCTGGGGAAGGAACAGGAGGGTCGGGATGTGCCTGCAAGGTGGACTGCGTGGTTTAACAGCTGACCCATTTTTTGGCTGTGTTATTTGCATAGTTGCCTAACTTTAAAATGGTGTCTATTTCTTTATTTATTTTTAAAATTTATTTTTTTATTTTTGAGATGGGGGTGTTGCTATGTGGCCCAGGCTGACCTGAATTCTGGGTTCCAGTGATCCTCCTGCCTCAGCCTCCCCAGCAGCTGGAATCACAGGCTGGCATTTCTACCTGCAGTGTGGACAGTCTCCCATATCCTTCTGCCATCTCAATCATCAGCTCTCACTTCACAGGGCAAGTCCAGGTTTTCAGCAGCAGGGATGTTGGACTGAAGATCTGTCCTGGCATGGCGTTCGCACACAGGGGTGGTGTGTGTAACAGGTTCCCCAGTGTCTAGGCCTTTACGCTGAAGCTGTGCAGCAGAGGTGTGGCCTTAGGCCTAAGAAGGGTCAGAGGGAGGCAGCACTGTAGGGACAGTGGAGGGGCCTGCCCTGGAGCTGGGGTGGCTGGGGTGGGTGGAAGACCCTGTACAAACAAGCACAAAGCCAGGATGCCCATGACTTGGGCAGTGAGGAGAGGCCACTGGAGCAGACGTTGTTCAGGACACTTGGTGTATTTTCACATATGATTTCATTTTGACTGTGGGATCACAGTCACGTCTACCCTGGGCAGAATGGATGCTGTCAACTCCCCTTTACTGAGGCTCAGGGTGGGCAAAGGTTTGGCCTCAGCTTCTCACCTCACAGGGTATTTATGGAACCCACTGTGAAGGTCTCCCTGAACAAACCTACACCCCACAGAGCTGCCTGAGTCATGGCTGCCTGAGGTGGGCACAGAGCTGAACGTGGCGTGGACCGATGCCCGACATTGCTGAAACCGACAGGTCCTGGCCCAGGCCCCTGGTCTTACGGGGACTTCCCTGACTTTCAGCCTCATTTCCTGGTCTGCAGCCTATGAGGGTGGTGCGGGCTCAGCCAGGTATCATTTGAATTTATCACACAAAGTGTGTTCAGGGCTCATTCCACACCTGAATGTGGGTGCCTGGGAACTGTCATTTCCTGCCTTGACATGTCAAAGTGTTTTGGCTGGTCACACTGACTCAGCCACCCAGGCATGGAAAGCAGGGCGGATGTAGGGCAGAGTTGAGAAGCTGTGGGAACGCGCAGGCAGCACAAGGCGCAGCAATCTGAATGGTCAGTAAGCATCAGACTGCACGCTCGCAGCCTGTGCAAGGTGCTCCTCAGGCGTTGGGTCCCTCGATTCTCACAAACCCCTAGGGAGGGAGACAAGGCAACTTTCCAGTCCCCAGCTGGCAGCTAAGGAAGTTCAGGGGAGTAAAGTGAGGGGCAGGGCCTGGGTTGGAAAGGCCAGTCTTGGGCTTTCCACCTTTGCTATTCCAAGGGTGGCCCACCCAGATATGGTGGTGCCCGCTCAAAATGCTAGTGGCTTGGGAAGCTGAGGCAGGAAGATCGTGAGTTTGAGGCCAGCCTCAGAAATTTAGCAAGACCCAAACCAACTCAGTGAGACTCTGTCTCAAAATATAAAAAAAAGGGCTAGGGATATTGCTCATTGGCTAAGTGCCCCCTGGGTTCAGTCCCGGTACCAAAAAAACAAACAAGAAAAACCAAAGTGTGGTCCCTACCAGGGCAGCAGCCACCATGCCTGGAGGCTTGTTAGAAACCAACCCCAGATCCCACCCAGTCCTGCTGCTTCCGAATCTGCAATTAATAAGACCCCCAGGGCACCTTGGGACACTAAAGCCAGAGTATCACCCCTTGCACCGCATACACCCGACCCTGTCTGTCCCCTATTTGTTAGCTGTTGGTCCCTCAGAGTATATCTGGTTCTAACTACTCTTTTACAAACAAAGAAGATGAGGCCCATGGAGGGGATTCAACATGGGCCATGACAGAAGCAGGAGCAGACAAACCTTGGTCCCACTATACTTGGCTGTTTTATCCAGCTGACACACAACTGGTGTCTCCCTTTCCTTCCTTCTCCCTCCCCGCCCCATGAGTTCAGGCCTCAAGCTGCCTGCAGCTGCCAGTCCTCGGCCTCCTCCCTCAGTTCCAGCCATGTGTTGTTAACAACACGAGTTTCAGGGACGGGGTTAACACCCTATTAAGGCAAACTAGAGAAATTCATGCCTCCTGCTAGGAGTCCAGTGGGAAGTGTGGAGCACCCAGGGGCCTTCCCTGCACAGCTGCAGGGCGCAGGCCAAGGCTCCCGGCTGTTCCTGCCCTTTCCCTTCGCAGACCTTAGCACCTATACGACGACGGCAGGGGAGGCCCTGCTTCCTGGAGAGGCTCTGCTTAGGCCTTGTAAAAAGCCCACTTCATTAGTAAGTGTGAAAAATGCCCAAATAACTGTTAATCTGGTTCTGATTTCCCCTCGACTCACTGGTCTCATTGTGTGCCAAGTTTGGCGCCTGTGGGTAAAGAGATTCCTAGGCCAAGGCTAGAGCTTGGGGCCAGGACTCCCCCTCCTTCTCCCCAGTTCCTATTCCACTGAGGCCAATCAGGATGTTATTCATTTCCCTAGCTAAGAAGCAAGTTCAAAAAGGCCAGAAGAGCCTCCTCTTGCCCCTTCCTTGTGTGAGAAATGCCAATTCCTCCCAGGAGGAGGAAGCAGCATATTTTGTTTCTGCTATATTCCGGCAAAGAGCAGATTTATAGAGTCAGCCCAGATCGACGGTGTTCGTGGGTGCACAGAAACCTATCTCTTTATCTTTGGGCCCAAGGTACATAATGGATTAGAGGAAGATCAAATTCATCCATAAGGAGGAGGAAAATAAATAAATAAAAGCTAAGGCTCCCAGGGGCCTCTAGGAGGGGCCTGGAGACCTCATGTTACTATCAGACAGACTTGGAGCTGTCACCTAACCTTGAATTAGGGGTAACAGCTGAACGAAGGAATTAACTTCTCATTGTGTTTCATTTTAGTTTAAAAAAGGCCTTTAGGGCAGAAAAGCTACTAAAATAGCTTTCTTATATCCCTCAGACTGCTTAAAAAATGTAAATAAGTAAAAGCAGTGCTTGTTGTAGAAATAACCACCAAATAGCTCAATGAACTTGCAAATTCACCATAACCTTCCTGGGCATGTCATTAATCCCCACTAGGCTTCCCTTTAAAATAAAGAGGCCTAGATCTGAGCTCTATAATCCTCTGATGCAGGAGGTGGCTCTGTGTTCTCAAGACCAAAAATGCATGGATGAAACATCCTCCTTCTCTCTGCTCCTACCCTTGGAACCTACCCGAAGGGCCCAGTGGCTGCTTTGAATCCAGCTGCAAGCTCTTCTATTCATTGGGTAACTTCTTTATTTCTTTTTCTTTTTTTGCAGTATTGGGAATTGAACCCAGGGTTTGGTGCATGCTAAGTGAGCTCTCTGCCATTGAGCTACATCCCCAGTCCACCTTCATATACTTTCTTTTAAACCACTGAGAGATAGGAGTTAGAGGCAGGTCCTTTGGAGAGGAGGAGGTAGTTTCAAGGTCACCGAGTTCACTGTTGGTGGAAAGAGCACGTAGCCAGGAATGGGAAGCAGAGTGCTAGTTCTAGCTCTGGTATGTCCTAGCCATGTGACTTTGGGCAAAGCACTTAGTCTCCTGGAACCTTTGTTTTCTTTTCTATATAAGAAATGTTATAATGCTGGTTATATGCTAAGATTCAAATAACATGTGGCAGAAGCTTCAAGACTATCATGTACAATCTGAATGTACAGTATTGGTTTTACTCCTAGAAGCCAGGAAGCCTTAGGTTGGTGCTTCCACCTCCAGATTCTTCAACACATAAAGATTCTACCCAAGCTGTTTGGCTTCTTGAGCAGGATGAATGTCCACAGAGCCCAGGGTACTGCTAAACTAGGAATGTGAAGTCAATGACAACATCTTCACTGAAGCGTTAATACTGCACAAGATACCTATCTGCTGCCCTCCCAAATCAAACTGAGTTCACTGTGAGGTTATTCTGATGGATCAAGAAAGCATCCATCACAGAAACTACCACAAAAGGCACCCAATAGGAGGATCACAAGTTCAAGGCCAGCCGTAGCAATTTAGTGATACCCTGTCTCAAAATAAAAAACAGAAAGGGCTGGGAACATATCTTAGTGGTAGAGCTCCCCTGGGTTCAATCCACAGTAATCCCCCCCCCGCCCCGGCTAAAAAACTTCTTATTGCCTAAGAAATGTTTATTGAATCAAAGGATCAAAGAATAATCCTTCACTATATTTTGACTAAAGATGGTATCATGGGTCTAAAAATGAGTTAGTAAAGGCATTTCGAGGCCTGCCTTCCACCTCCAGGCAGCATTGTCCTTAAATATCTCATTCTATAATAACCCCACGCTGGGTACAGTGGTGCACACCTGTAATCTCAGAGACTGGGAAGGCTGAGGCAGGAGGATCACAGGTTCAATGCCAGTCTCAGCAATTTAGCAAAAGCCTGTCTGAAAATAAAAAATAAAAAGGACTGGGGGTGTAGCTCAGCAGTAAAGTGCCACTGGGTTCAATCCCCAGTACTGCATGCACCGACACACACACACACACACACACACACACACACACACACACACGAGAATTCTAAGCTGAGGCAAATGGCAGGCTCTCCTTTTTGTAATGCTAGAGAATGAACCCCATCTACTAAGTAGGTTCCTTCTCTCTGCATTATTAAAATAAGTATAATTTATGTTTCCATTTATCCTGGAAATGCAATATCCCAAAGCCAATTGTTTAGGGAAGATTATTTATCTTGGCTGTTCATTAATAAATGACAATGTTTGAATTTCACAAGTTTTCAATTTCACGCAAGGGGCACAGGCCTTCTGAACCACTTCTATGCCTAATAAATACCTTAAGTAGAGACAAAGGCCTTATTTACAAAATTACTCCTGAGAGTAGATGTATTAGGCATACTTCATGAATTTCACTGCGGGGGACACTAAGCAATGTTAGGCCTTAAACACATAAACAAGTTGAGCCAGTTCTTTCCATGGCAGTAACCCAAAAATGTCCTCTTTGTCTACATATGGTACCTCTTCCACATGTCTTTAATAGTCAGCTTTTAAACATATGGTGTTTTCTTCTTTCTTTTTTTCTTTTGTTTTTTGGAAGACTGGACGACATTCAGGTCCATTATTCCACAAAATGTCATGGGCAATCAGACTGTCTACACCAGAGCGCAGTGAGGGGCTCCAGTCTAGATGCTTTTGGAGAAGCAGAACTGGATCAATTATCTAAGTGCAGGATTTCCATCTGATTCCAGAATATTCAGTTGTTCAGAAACTCTTTTAGGTCACTGGGTTGTAGTTCCACCCCACACATCAGAGGGACTCTGTGATAGACCCCTATCAGTAGTAGTGACTCCCAACCATAGGGACTCTCAAGAACCTCAGGCCAGGAGGTAGACACCTTTGGTTTGTGGGTGGGAGACTAGGGGTGTGATCTGTGTAGCTGGCAAGAACCTCCAGGTTATTATGAAATGAACTCTGGTCTGGAGCATCCTTTCCAGACCTCCCCAATGAGAAGAGTCACCTGGGACGCTTACTGAACAAATGTACTCTATGTCCCTTTCCCTAGGTAGTCCCAGGTGGTGTTCTAGATAGGCTCAGATTCTTATCCAGGGATTTTAAGAACCATTGCTGGAGAGTAGCAGGTCCTCAATCCAGTTTTAAGAATCTCTGCCTAACATTGGAAAAGCACGTGGTTGTCTTCTCATGATCATGGCAGCTTAGGTATCACAAGGGGCCCCTGTGGGCAACCTGATACTATAAAGGAAAGTTGACTTCACTGGGAAAGTGCTGACTACTCCATCTTTTTTTTTTTTTTTTTTTTTTTTTAGTTTCTTCTAATGTTTCTTTTTTTCTCTCTGATTGCTCCAAATCTCTCCCAAGGCCTCACTTCACTCTGTCTGTAACTCAAATTTTGGTGCTTCCAAGGGACCCGCCCTTAGCCCTCCCTTTTCTCTGGCATACTTTTCCTAGGTGAGCTCATCCACTCCAATGGTGACAAATACCATCTACATACGACTTACATCTAAAATCACATCTCTATTCCAGTTCTCTCCTGGACTCCAAATGTATTTGTGTAAGACCAAATGGTTTCACATAGATGTCCCACAGGCATATCCACTCAGCGTCTCCAAAATAAATGCACTGCCTTCTTCCTCCAAAATCCATTTCTTTCTTTCCCCATTGCCTACCTAGGTGAATAGCCACATTCTCCTCAGCCGCTCCAGACTCCCTTTCCTTACTTCCACGTATGAATTAATATGTGCTGTGTGTTTTACTTCCCAAGCCCTTTTGAGTCTGACTCCTACTTTCCATAATCACTGGGCTTAGACTCTCACCAGTTCTCACTGGGATCATACCAAACAATCTTTAAACTGGCCTTCCTGCCACCTAACATGGCCTCCTTTCAATTCACTCTTCTTAGTGTTTCTGGAATGACCTTTTCTACAATGCAAATCTGGGCATGTTACCCATCAGTCCTCAGGATGAAGCCAAATCTTTCTACCACAACTGTCTTCCACCTGGCCCCTACTAGCTCTTCAGACTCTGCCCATCCTGCACCTTAGCACCCTGCCTCTGCATCTGGAATGTTTCTCCCTGGCCAAGTTTTCTTCATCCCTGAGGATGTGATCAGCTGGAGAAGTCAACCACTTCTGAGTCTGACCTTGGTCTTCCAACGGGCTGTTGGAACACAACACCTCAGCTCACCTTCTGAGGTGAGCTCTTTCCTTAGTTTAATCAATCTCAACAGCCACCATGCTGGTTGCTGGGGATTTGGATAAAGGAGACAGACCAGTAACAAGAGCAAGAAAATATTTTCTGGTCTATCCTTCCTATGAGACTGAGTTCCTAGAGGGCCTGAGGGCACTATTCTTTTTTTTTTTTTTTTAAATCTCTGTGGCCCTAGTGTGTAGCACAGTGCCTCAGTTCCTGGCACCTAGTGGGAAGAAGGGAAGGAAGAAATCAAGGTTGTTTAATCTGGAGAAAAGAACAAGACAGCTGTGATGCCAGTATTCAAATATTTGAAGAGTAATTTGTGGAAAAGGGAACAGATTAATTTTTGTGGCCCTGAAGGGCAAAAGAAGACCTGGAGGGAGAAGACAATGATCTGGTGCATTTCAGCGTGAGAAGTGGTGCCAAGGGACCTGATAAGCTGCCTCCTGCAGATTCAAGACTCATCTCAAGCACCAGTTCCTCTGTGCTGTCTTTGTGGAGGCCCTGTGGTCACCTCCCCATGGTGCCTGCATACCTGCTACTTTGATATGGTGCATATAGGCTTGTGACACGCCAGTGTTGCCTTCTCAACCACCCCTGCAAGAAGCCAGGGGAGTGTGACATTCAGGTGCATGACCACATCTATACCACTGGCCTTGAAATGCATTGCCCTCCACACACAAATGACTTTGACCTTCCCTCTGGCAACCCACTTCCTTTTTGACATGGTGCAACTGGCACATCCTCACCAAGAAATTCCCTTTCTGCTTCTCTTGTTCACTTCCTTATTAATGATAATGCTGTTTGACCTCATTGAGGCTGGCAGCCCCTGGCGCCCTCCCAAGTCTCCCAATCTACTGGCTTCCTCCTGGTGACACTTCTCACAGTCATCCAGTGCTCAGGAGTCACAGGTCTGATAGCACCCTTACCAAGCATCCCCCCAGTCCCTCCTGGTCTATCTGCCACTCTGGCTTTGCCAGGCCCAGACAGCAAGTTCCATTCAATCATCTAATTCCTCAGCTCTTGCTCCTGGGCTGCTGTACTGTGCTGGAGAAAACCACATACTGTGTCAACTGGCACTATGACAAATTCATCAGCCAGACCCTTCCTGCTCTTCACCCTTTATTTAGTCTTTCCATTTGTTCCTGGTCAGTTCCCTCCTGCATTTCCCCCTCTTCTCAAGCTCCCCAAACCTGTCACTGCTCTCTCCTCATTCTTGGCAGATGACCTGCCAACTAACTGCCTTTGGGATTTCTTTTCTAGTTCTTCTTTTAAAGATTCAGAAGTCCATGCATCTTAAAAGTGACCCAGTATAAGAGTGACAAGCACAAAACACAGCCCCTGAAGAATCGCCCAGCAGCCAGTCAGGCATAGCTGGAGAGGAGTCTCCTCTGATGGGAGAGCAGGGGTGGGGGTGGCCGGGAGAGAGGGCAGCTCTTCCCGTCTTTCACTTCCCACTGAATACATTCTGCAGAGTTTTTGATGTTGCCCTTGTCACTTCTACTCTGCATCAGAGAGCTGCTGCTGTGTGAGGCTCAGTGGCATCCTAAAATGGGAGGAGAGAAGTACAGCAGGCAAGCCCCACCCTGGGCGGAAGGAAGTTTATAATCCAGATTACCCTGTGCCTCCTCCAAATGAGAAGAGGCAGAATAGCTCTCATCCCTGTGAGGGGTGTGCATGTGTGTGTGCGTGCGTGCGTGTGTGTGTGTGTATTCAGAGTCATCCCGTGGTTAGAAAATGCCTGTCCACAGCAGCAAATAAGAGGCTGGAGTGACATCTCAAGTCTTTACCATGGTTGTCAAGTTCCTGATGGCCTGGGCCCTGCTCACTTCTCCAGGCTCATCTCTCTGCCATCCCGCCCTTTTGGCAAGCCACAGACAAATCTCCTTCAGTTTCACTAAAATGTTGTGCTTCCTTTGACCTCTGGTCCTTGAGGGCTTTGCCTTGCTTATCCTTTGATTCTAGAAGAAATTCTCTTTCAGCCTTTCCTGACTCTCCCATAGACTAGGTCAGGTGCCCCTGAACCCACCCTCTCAGAGTCTGACACCCTGCTTTGTGTTGCTGGTTTGTGTTTCTTCTTACAGAACATAAGCCCCATGAGCTCAGATATACCATCTACTGAGTTCTGTATGGTATCCTCAAAATTTAGGCCCTACCTTCTTTAATGCCTAAACATTGCTCTCAGAGAATCAAGGATGTCAGATGTCAACAGAACACTAATGTCAGTGCACAGAGGGAAGAAAGTCCCCGTGAAGGTGCAGCTGGGCCTAAGAGAAATTCTGCCTACATTTTTTTTGTGGTGCTAGGGATCAAACCCAGGACCTTGTGCATGAGAGGCAAGTGCTCTACCCCTGAGCTACATCCCCAGTCCTGGTACTTCATCTTGACAAGAAGACTCAGAGTCACCTGCAGCTGATTTCATACTCTGATGGCTGCAGCCCTCAGCACAGGGTATTAGGTGAAGAGGCTCATGTCTCTGACAAAGGAGAAGCAACTGGTAGGAGGGCTGGCCCTTAAGACCAAGGGGATTTGATGCCAGAGGAGGATTTAGGTAGGTGAATTCATTAGCAAAGATGGTTTGTATGTTCCAGTTCCTTTTTTTGAGGGGGGGGGTAACAAAAAATTGAACTCAGGGACACTCAGCCGCTGAGCCACATCCCCAGCCCAATTTTGTATTTTATTTAGAGACAGGGTCTCACTAAGTTGCTTAGTGCCTCGCTGTTACTGAGGCTGGCTTTGAACTTGAGATCCTCCTGCCTCAGCCTCCCGAGCTGCTGGGATTACAGGTGTGCATCACTGCGCTTGGCTCCAGCTCCTTATGGGTATCAGTGAGGCCTGTCTTTGGCTTAGTGCAGGGCTCTCATGGATTGAGGTTCTGTGCTAGCCTGCCTGCTCCCTAGGCTCCTGGCCCTTGTCAACCTACTATCTGACTTTATCACTGACTCTTGCCTGTCTTAGCCTACCTAGGACCTTCTGACACCCAGGACTTTCTTCTGACCAAATATACTCAAGCCTGCATCTAGCCATGCCCCATTCTGCTGGATTGACCTGACTTTACCAACCAGACACTACACACAGCCCTGCCTCTGTGGAAGGAGAAAAGGCTGGGGGTGGGGGAAGTCCACACAGAGAGGGGGCCCCCATGGAGGCCCAATTGAGCACAGAACACTGACACGGATTTACTTTTCTCTTTCTAGGCAAAATGCCCAACTGGCACTGTTTTTAGACGAATTAAGCTGCTTTTGACTTAGACAGAGGATAATCACAAGTTCCTGGAGGATAATATTGAGAAGGGAATCTGTCAGGGGAGACATCTGATCACACTCCGACCCTGTAGGGGAACGGCAGTGGGAGGTTAGTTATCTTGCCATCCAGTATTTTTGGCACAAACTCCTGCATCCATTTACTCAATTAGTACATTTCAATGGGCGCTACACATCTACTAGTGAGCTTTTCAAACCATATGGAGGTGCAAGGCTTACACAGACCATAATCAGAGTTTACAGGGCCTAAGACTGGGGCCCGGGTGTCTGCATCTGTAAAAGCTGACCAAGTGACTCAGATGTATTTTTTTAAAATAGTTTCTTTCTTTCATATCTTTATTTGATTTATTTATTATTTTTATGTGGTGCTGAAGATTGAACCCAGTGCCTCACATGTGCTAAGCCAGCAGCTTTACCGCTGAGCCCCAGCTCCTCAGATGTATTTTTTTAAAATATCTTTTTTAGTTGTCAATGGATCTTTATTTGTTTATATGTGGTGCTAAGAATCGAACTCTGTGCCTCACACATGCTAGGCAAGCGCGCTACCACTGAGCCACAACCCCAGCCCCTCAGATGTATTTTCAAAAGAAAACTCTCAGGTTGGGAATGTGTCCCAGTGGTAGAGTGTTTGTTTGCCTAGCATGTGTGAGGCCATGGGTTCAATTTCCAGCATAAGAAAGAAGGGAAGAAAGAAAATCTCTTCATCCAGTGCATCTCTTTCTGCAGGGTGGTGTTCACCTCTGCAGGCCCAGTACTGTCCTACTGTGACTGACACATGCATTTTTGAGGGAATGAAAAACTGAGGCCTTCTTCATGCTTGGGTTCTCTCTACCTATATAGTAGCTGGCCCAGTGAGGAAAGAGGGATGAGGTAACTGGCAGGTGGGAGATCCCAGCTTACCATATTGCCCCACTGGCTATGCCCAAGGTCAAATAGGAAACAATAGTCTTAAGAACCAAACCTTGACAGTGGTGGTGCACTCCTATAATCCTCATGACTTGGGAGGCTAAGGCAGGAGGATTATCAACAAGTTCAAGGCCAGTTTCATCAATTTAGCAAGGCCCTAAGCAATTTAGCAAGACTTTGTCTCAAATTAAAATAAAAAAGGCTTGGCATGTGGCTCAGTGGTTAAGCACCCCTGGGTTTGTTCAATTCCTGGTATCAGAAAAGAAAAGAAAAGAAAAGAAAAGAACCAAGCTTTGAACCTTCACTTTAAGCTCATGATTTCCATAATGGCCAACTGCCTGTCAACCTCTGGTAATCACTTTTATGTCAATTGCTGCTAGAAATCTGTGGCCCAAGGATATTCTTAGACATTTAAATTCTTTAAAAATGCCACATTATTTCCATTTTGATTTGTCATCTAAATTATTGCTGAAAGGGACTGTCCATTTATGTCCTATTACTAGCTGCTAAGTTTATGGTATTTGGGGAATCACAAAGAATGACCATTAATAGGGAGGCAAATCTGAGAGGGCAGGGAATAGGTCAAACGAGTGCCACTTCTCTGAACCCGACCCTGGAGGCTGAATCTCACTCCGTGGAGGAATCATGGTATGAGTTGAGACTTTGGACCAAGTATGTTTTTTAATTGTGACTTTGAGTCCATGTGCTTTCATGAGTTCTACGGAAGGACTCCTGGCCCCTTAAGGAAGGCAGCACAGTGCTGTAGGGAAAGTGCTAGACCTGGAGTCGGAAGACCTGATTCCATCACCAACCTGCTGAGTGTCACTGCATGAATATTTCACCTCTGCAAGCTTTGGTGTCCTCGTGTGGGCATTGGGGACAGTGATATCTGCTCTTCCCATTTGAAGGGTTGTTGAAAGAATCAAATAAAACAGAGAGTGTTAATAGAGAAAGCCCACCCTTTCTCTATGAATCTTGAAGTGATGTACTTCGTGAAACATGAGGTTCTCCTCTGGGGACTCTGCCCAACCATCTTCTCCCCTGGGGCCTCGTTTTTCTTCCTCACCCCTCAGGCCTGAGGTGGAGTCAAGGTCCTTTGTGCCTATCACAGAGGCAGGCTTCTCTTCTTTATTCCATGAAAACCCCAACTGGTATCTTCGGCTCATAAGATCACACACACACACTGCCCCTCCTTGTTATAGTCCAGGTCCTGGGCCGGCCCCCACACCCTGTATTCCTTAAAGGTTTCAGGCCCTGGTTCAGTGCCACTCTAACAGTGTCACAACACTAATCCTATGGTAAGTCCCACAGGTGATCCTTCCACCAGCCTGGCCTCCCAGTTCTGGAACCTCTTCACTTCTAGTGCTCTTGCCTCCTACCTCTTGCTCACTGCTCTGGCTGTTCCTTTAACATAATCAGCAGTCACTGCAGACACCGCCAGCCCCAACTCCAAATGTCCCACACTGGCCACCACCTCTTGCCTTTCTTGTTTTCTGCCTCCAGCACCCTCCAGCCTCGCTAGAGGCTACGATCCAGTGATCCTGCCTGCTTTTCACTGTCCCTTCTCCCCTGGTGTCCCCTCTTCCTATCACACAGAGTTGTCATAACCGGTGCCGCGTATGAACACTCAGCTTCTGCCTCCTCCCTTTCCTAGGCTAGACTCGCTGGCAAACCACACCCACAGAGCCAGCTCACCTCCTCCTGCCCCCACGCAGCCACTCATAACTGACAGAACGCACCATCCTGACCGTTTTACCTTAAATGGACGATGATCACTAACATCAAATGACCTTTAAAGCTGCCCACAAATTATATTCCCTTAGTCCACTGTCCTCTCTCCTAGATGATTACTTCATCATCTCTCCTCTTTCCTCAAACTTCCAATGCCTTCTCCACCATGCTCACTTTCACCCGAGAGCTTAGATGACCACTTCACAGAGAAAAGGAAGAATCAGAAGGGGATCTAAGTCCCCTGACCTGCATCTCCCTCCCCTCCATCAAGGCCAATCCCTCCATCTATGCACTAGGCCCTGCCCTTTCTGGCCGTCAGCATGCTAGTATTTTCTGGAAGGAAGGAAGGGAGGGAGGGAGGGAAGAAAAGAGGGAGGGAGGGAGGGAGGAAGAAAGACCCTCTTGGTCCCATTTCCTCCTCCTCCAGCTCCTGCCCCATCTGTCCTCTTCTCTTAATCAAAACTCCTTGAAAGAGTCATCCCAACTTACTGTCTGCAATTTCTTTCCTTCTTTTCTCTCTTTAAATTCAATCAGGTTTTGCTCTCACCTCTCTCCTGAAACTGATGTTCCAAAGTTGATGACATCTGCATTATTAAATCCTTCTGCAGTTTCTCACATATGACCTGCTGGCCTGATCTGTCAGCAGGGCACATGTGCCTCTGATAAGTTGATTCCTCTTTTTACCTGTTTCAGGACACTCTCCTGCCTGGTTTTCCTCCTCTACTTCTGGTTACTGTTCCTCAGTCTCCTACTGTATGTTACTCATCTCCTTATCTGTCTGTTTATCTATCTAGCTCTCTATCACCTACCTACCTATGCCTACAACACCCTCCCACCCAAGTACTAACTAGGACTGACCCTGCTTAGCTTCCAAGATCAGACAAGATGAGCACATTCAGGGTGGTATGGCCATGGACCTCCATCTTTACATGTTGAGATTGTAAAGTTTATGGGCCAAGTGTTGGTCTGGTCAAGAAAGGATCAGAATGCCAACGGAGTCCTAGTTTGAGCTCCTTTAGGCCCCTCTGTCTCAACATATCCTTATTCCCTGCATCTAAAGTTAGCCTGTGCCTGGGGTTCTCACTCACTGAGCCAAAATCCTTCCTCCATTGGTTTTTCCTTGGGGATGGAGGAGGGATGGACACCGGGGTGAGGTAGTAAAACAGACCAAGGGCAAGGAGCAACTGCTACTGTCAGGGCTGGAATTTCAGGCTGAGAGCTCTGTTCCATGATTCACCTTCTGCAGCTTCCACAGAACAACCTTCCTGGGAAGTCACACATCACCAATTGAGTAAGAGTCCAGAGGAACATGAGAAAATGAGAGAATCAAATGGGTTTCTGCAACTTTTTTTTTTTTTCCTTTTTAAACCAAATGATGAGCTTTGGCTTACTGCAAAACGAGGTATGAAGAGGGACGTGACTGTCATCAAGGAGAGAAACAAGAATTTGTTTTATTTGTTATTTTTACTTTTTTTTTTTTTTTTGTGGGGGATGAGGGCACGAGACAGGCTTCCTATTTTGAACACTGATAAGGACACTGGAAAAAAAAATAACTCCTCAGTGTCACAGGGGAAAATGTACTCTTCCTGACAAATGTTAAAGGCATTAGTCAGGGAGAGGACATCAGGAGTAACTGCTCCCACACAGCCTGGTGCGGCCAACGGTGATGGGCGGCCTCCTACCCCTGGGAAGGAAGGGCCTTCTCCTTCCAGGCTGGGTTTAGCCTGACTCACAACAGCTCCCAAAGCCCCTACCTCCACTCAGCAAACAGCGCCAGAAAAACATCTGCTACCCCAACCCTCCACTTCCCAAAAGAAATGATTAAAAAGTTAAAGAAACACTTCCATATGGAAGAATCCAATCCCAACAGGTCACCACAAAGATACTTCAAACACAATAAAACAGGAAGAGCTAAAAAAAGCAGAGAAGTTCACAGAACCCACACAATCTTTTATATAAGAAAAAAATAAAAAAGCCACCCTGGGTAACTTTACACAGTTCAGAACACTATTTGGCAGTTAAGTATGTCCTTAATCTGCTCAATTTGCTTATTATAGTAAAGGTTTAGAAGAATTTGAGAATAGTGGCCAAAATACTGCAATAATCTCTAGTCCTAAAGTAAACTTACAAAGTGAATTAACTTCTTCAACTGAAATATTTTAAAGTGCTCATGCCCCCCACGCCCCGCCCCCTTCCTGTCCCTGATACAAAAATTGGCCACAGGGAAAACACCACCGTTTAAAATCAGAACCACTTGAGTGCCTTTATTATTATTCATCCAACAAGCATTTATTGGGCACCTGAAAAGCTGGGGCCAGCACTAGTCAGTGGGCTGCAACATTAAGGGTGACACTTGACCTGCCTTTGAGGTGCTTACATGACATATGGGATAGGGGTGGGGAGGGGCACTGCAGTTGGGGCTCAGGGCTCAGATCTGACGAGAGAAGGAGGGACTGGATGCAGGTGGCAGGGGTGTCTGCTTTTTTGCTGTTGTTATTGGAGATGGAACCTGGTGGTGCGGTACCACTAAGCTACATTTCCTTTTTTTCATTTCATATTTTGAGACAGGCTCTCACTAAGTTGTTGAGGCTAGCTTTGAATGTGTGATCGTCCTGCCTCAGCCTCCCTAGTAGTTGAGGTGACAGGAGTGTGCCACGATACCAGGCCAGTGGGGTGAGTCTGCACACAGCACAGTTTTGGAGTCACACAGATTTGTCCACTCAGGTCTTAGTTCTACCAAAGGGCTGGGCAAGGTGCTCCACCTCACTGAGCCTTAATGTCCTCACTGTAAGGTGGCGCTAGGACTATCTTCCTTCCTGGGTTGGTGTAAGGATTCATGAAAATATTCCCAGGCATACCACAAACTGTTGATCCCAGAGAGAATTTTGGTTTTTGTCTCTAAAGTCCTGTGCAAAGCTATAAGGTTTCCGCTAAGAACCTTGTGGACATTTTAAGGATGGAGGAAAAAGAATGAATAAAAACGGACCTTTAAGGAGTGAGAGCAAAAAGAAAAAGGAAAGAGCAACATTGACAACAAAAATAATTCTACCAATATTCTATTTAGGTGCACTACGAAGTGATTTTCTCTGGAGAGGAACCAAACGAGGCAGTTCATGTGAAGTTTGGCAAATCAAAGGCCAAGAGAGACCCGTCTGGAGCTTGGTAATAGATGACTGGGAGCACTTTGTTGCTACAGAGGGAAGACCTAGGGCTGCGGGCAAAGCCGAGCCTCCCTTCCAGCAGGCTGCAAGCTGACTTCTCTGCTACTTCCCCTGGGCCTTAAATTGCTTCCTGAGGCGAGGACCCCAGCTAATGGTTTATTTACAACAGGAAGAAGCAATTACCTTGGAGAACACTGAGTCATCTACCCCACCATTAGCTAGGACACCAGCACTCTCCACCAGTAACCTTTCATTTAAAGATAAGGCCATGATGGGCTTCACTACCCCATGCAGATGAGGGATTTGAACAATAATTAAGAAATCAATAAATAAATAAATAAAATTCTTTTTTGGTACTGGAGATCGGACCCAGGGTACTTCATCACAGAGCTACCCCCCAGTCCTTTAAACATTTTGAGACAGGCTCTCACTAAGTTGCTGAGGGCCTCGATAAGATACTGAGGCTGGCTTTGAACTTTCGATCCTCTTGCCTCAGCCTACCAAGTCTCTGGCGTGTGCCACTATGCCCTGCTGAAGGATTTTAAATCACGTATATGAAGGGGAGTCTTGGCAGCAGTGCCAGGCTTGGAGCTTGGCAAGTATAAAGTTATGTTTGGTTCTGCCAATGCCTTTTTTTGGGCAAGACCCTTGTCCTCTCTGGGCAGAATGACCTGACATATTCATGTCATCAAATCTAGCTTACCAGAAACAATGTTGCCAGTGATATTAAAACAAATACAGAAAACCCTCCTGGATGAATGAAACTGAGCACCAGTACAAAGTTCGAGGGACTGTGACGGCGGGGAAGGCAGGCTTGGAATGAACACACCGCATCTTCATGCTGCAGAGGCAGGTCACTTGTCAGGTAAAAACTGTAAGGTTGCTGCTGGCTGGGAATGGACATAAGAAGGTAAGGTTTCTAGAAACATCCATAGAGAACAGGAGGAAATTCTAAAGGTCTGCATGGGAGGAGGATGACAAAGACGATAAGAAAGCAGCCGAAGAGCAGGCAGGCTGTCTGTTCTGATATTTAATATCCAGGAACTAAAGGCAGAAGAGGCGCAAAAAGCTTAATAGTATTTGTAGTTCAAATTAAAGCGTTCAAAGCCCCGTTATAGAGCAGGGTAATGTATGCAATGACATCTGGGACTGTAATCAGCAAAGCACTTTCAAGAGCTGCCAAAGCAAACAGCCAAATAACAAATCCACTTTACAGATCATCAATCCGGTCCTGGACTTGCCAAGGTAAATAGTAAAAGCCTGAAGTTTGCTTTGCAAACCAGGGAGCTGAAGTTTAGCAAGGTCTTGGTCCAGAGCAGTACCACTGGGGCAAGGCCCCTGGAGCTTCAGGCATGAAGGGAAAGCCAACAAGCCCCATCCGTGTCTGAGCGGCACAGAGAGGGCGGGCAGAGAGGCTGCCTGAGGTGAGGAGTCTGGCGGCCCTGGGGTGCGGCCTGGAGATAGCTGTCAATCTGGGCAGCCACAGCTGTCAGGCTAATGTGGTCCTCGCAGGTGCCCACCCTCTAGTCCAGACTCCAGTGATTTGCTTTTTGGCCAGACTAGAGTTTATTTCCAAGAATAAAATACGATCCAAATTTGCTTTTTCTCCCTTGCTTTCAGTCCCTTTGAAAGGCAATTAATTATCCAGGCCGGAAAGGCATTTCTCAGAGAGGTCAGTCAGCATCAAGAAGGTGCAGCCCTGGGGACTGGATGCTCTCCAGCAAATCCAGACACACAGGGACCGACGCTCATGGCTTCTGAGTCTGGGGCAGCCCTGAAGGAGCAAATGGCCAAGGGGTATTATGGGGTCACTGCTGAGAGTCTTGCAACTGGGAAAAAGGGTCCGGACCCTTAAGTCAGACCAGTAGTCCAAAAACAGCAGTTTTAGATGAGAGGGGAAGGGATGGTCTGGAGAAACTAGGTGTCTTGGCTAAGGACACATGTAAATTCGCCCTAAAGAGTAGGACACAGTATGTTGGACCTGAGTGGGGGTGTCCCCCTCCCCACCCCTGGAAGAAATTGCTATTTTGAATTTGCAGAGCACACAGAAGGCCTTTAGGGCACTACTAGAAGCAGTCTTGAATCAAATGGGGCTCCCGAGAGGGAAACTGGCCTATGTCACCCTGGTGAGAAAAAGGAATGGGCTGAAAATGATGCAGAGGTCAAAAGCAGGGGTGCCAGGCTGTGAGGAGGGGCTATCTGGCGGCTCTAGGTACCCCAGCATAGCATCAGTGGCTGGCCACAGAGCTCTCCTGTTGGTGACTGAGGTCCTGTGCTGGATGCAGGTTCAGGTTCTCAGAACCCAGAGACCAGCTTCTGCTCAGGAAGCCCAGTTTGCAGTAGGTGGCCCAACCTCAGGCACTGGGCCAGGCCCAGAGAGAGACCAGGCATCTACTGGGCACTAATAAATACTAGTTGCTGTCATAATGAGCAGCACCTGGGATACTTAATTTTTCAAAAAAATAAAATTCAGTACCTTTTGTGATTCCTTTGCCCTCTTGTGACACATTAAGACATTAGCTCAATGACTTAAGTCATTATCATCCTTACAATACAACTCTGTAACAGAGGTTTTAATCATCCCATTTTATAGATAAGGAAAGAGGCTCAGAGAAGTTATGTAACTTGTCCAAGGTCATCCAGCTTACCCTTGTCTCCTACGTGCTTTTCTGTGACTCCTAAGGAATGAAATATTGATCCCCACATCCTCCTGCTCTCGACAGCTTGCAAGGGAGATAGCGTTGACATGAGCTGGGAGTTCTTTGGTGATGTTCCTACTGTATCATGATCCTGTTTACACATCTGTCTCCTTTGCTGGACTGTGAACATCTGGAAAGCTGAGATTATGTCTGGTTACCTTTCTGAATCTCTAGGGCCTCTAATGGTGGCTCATCAAATTGTATGTTGAATAAATATAAATGAATGAATGAGCTGATGTGTGCAAGTCTGCTGACTCACCTCCCAATCAGGGAAACAAAGGACTAGGAAGGTTCAAGAAGGTGCCAAAGCCATAAAGCTAGTGAAGCAGTAACAAATGGGGTCCCTGGGCTGGAGAAGGCAGTGAAGGCTGGAGGCACCCTGAGGTATGCACAGGATGGGCCAGGGCGGGGTGCCAGAGTGCGGGCTGAGAGGAAGAAGCTATTGGTGATGATGAGACAGGGCCTGCCTGCGTCACAGGATGTCTCCATTTCGTCCTGGGCCTGGCTCAAGGTCATGGTCAGCTATTGCCCGATGAGAAGTGGTACCCTCTTAAGATTATAGATTGAGATCAGCTGCTGGGCACAAACCCCTCTGAAGGTGGAAGTTTTCCAAGACCCTCAACCACAGCAGCTGTGGCTGAGGGGGTCAGTGGCTCCCTGTACAATAAATGCTCTTGTTCCTCTCACAGGCTTTCCTGCTGACCCATGTGCCACCAAGGTCCAGAGATAGGCTTGAGGTAGCTCCAGGAGACAACAAGAGCCCCTAGAGAAGCACCTGGGTCTAAGGGAAAGGGCCGCAGCAGTGCCAGGGGAGGGCAGGATTCGCCAAAGAGCACAATCCTGCCTCTGCTCCCCTTACCTGCAAGGTGACTTCTCTGAACCTTTGTTGTCTGCCTCAAATTTGTGATCCTCTTGCCTTAGCCTCCCATGTCTCTGGGATTACAGGCAAGTACTACCATGCCTGGCAACTTGGAAAGAATTTTTTAAAATTTTCTATCTCTTCACTTGAGATTTCCTTTTCTGCTGTCAAATTGTTCACCTCCTTTAAATATGGAGCCATAAAACATGCTGATAAACTATCTGCCCCTCACAACATGGCAGGCAGTGGCTCCCAGGGGGAAGGAAGCTGATCTCTAGGATGGTGAAGGGAGGGGAAGGGAAGTTGGCAGTCAGAACAGGAAGTTCTAGAGGACTGCTTAGCTGAGAGCTGAACACGCCTCAGGGCCACTGTCCTCATGAGACTATTCTGCTGGGTCACCACACAGTATCTGTCCAAAGAACGCTTTCCCTTCATGCCCTACAGAGCCCGAAGAGAACCCATCTGGGTGCCTCTCCAGAGACAGGAGGCCTAAGGGGCAGCTTTTCCCTTCAGAGAGCAGCCAGCAGCTCTGTTCCAGAATCTGGTGGGCTGGGTGGCAACTCCAGGCTTGTCTGAAGAGCCTCGCCCTGCTCATGGGAGGTCAGGACCCACATGCCAAACCAGACACACATATGGAAAAGATTAGCCCAAACATGCTAGAGACAGACCAGCACAGGATGATACATGGAAAAGTCTGGTTTGGTACAAACCAAAAAGAGTACACCACCCAAACCCACCAGGGGCTCAATTACAGGCAGATAATCCTTGTCAGCCCCAAGGATAGGCTGGGGATTTGGAAGGGTCGTCACTTCAGGCCAAAATGTACAAGTCATACACCTGCCATATGGTTGTGCATCCACAGTGACAAGCCCATACTAAACTGAAACGACACTAAAGTGTCTTCTTTTAATGGGCTCTTTAAAAAAAATTTCTTTTTTTTTTTTTTAGTTGTAGATGGACACAATGCCTTTATTTAAAATTTATTTTTTTAATGTGGTGCTGAAAATTGAACCCAGTGCCTCACACGTGCTAGGTAAGTGCCCTACCCCTAAGCCCCAGCCCCAGCCCTCATGGGCTCTTTTCACAAGAATTCTTTCTCTTTCCCTTACCTCTGAGAGTGGGATGCAGGAAGGGCTATATTATTGGGGCCTTCTTCTTGACATTAAAGTTGACTTAAGCTAGTCTGGGCTTGCTCCAGCTGACTTTTCCTCTGTCCCAGTGGTCCAGTGAACTCTAGAATAAAGGGATGGGCCTCTGGCTGCTTTCCAACCCCCAAGGACATTCCATACCCTGTCCATACCCTGTCTGAAGCTGGTTCAGAGAATGGGAGATCCTGGATGTAAAAGGTAACAGGGCTTGCCACACACTCACCAAAAGGCAAACTCAAGATCAGAAGAAACTGCTGGAAATGCCCAACTAATGAGTCTGCCTTTATTCCTAGCCCCCACCATCTCCATGTCCCCAGCCCTTTGTGCTAGAGATGCTAGGATTGCTACTGCTTCCTGTGATTACTCTTGCCTTTCTAAGGAATTGGAAGCTCCTAGAGGGCAGACCAAGGCCTTAACATGCTTTGCTTGGCTCTACAATGTCCAGCACCTGCAGGAGGTTTTCAACAAGGATTTGTATTTGTTTAACACCTGCTGGGTGCGAGACACCTGCTGTGTGCCTGGAGCTGTGCTAGGCACCCTGATGGGACTCAGAGCACACTCTCCACTGAGGGAGGCTCTTTGGGAGGGGGCTTCACCTGACCCAAGTGAGATATGGCAGAATTCTCACCATGGCTATAGGATGTCAAAACTGGCAGAGACATACAGTGCCATCTGCTGATATTACAAATAGGAATCTGAGACCCAGGAGGGAAGGTAATTTACCAAGGTTAGGCTATGAGCAGAGTGATCATGTGGGATTAAGCTTGGGTCTCCTCCTTCCCAGGGGAGTGCTGCCCCAGTCCTCTGAGCACTTTATGTATCCCCTGTGTACTCTGTGGCATTTGGTACTAAGGATGACCAGGCAGGCTGTGGGACACCCATGGTCGGTGGCTGTGGAGGTCCCAGATTCTATTTGGCTCCAGGTGAGGTGCTGTGAATATCGGCTACATCATCAGCTTGGCCACAGATCACACAATGGCTTCCTCCCTAAAACCCTCCTCTGAGGAGAAGAGTTTGCTGCCCAGTGGATTAAGGCCTACAAGGGCCGGCCCTGGCCAATTCAGGAGTGAATACTGAGAAAGTATAAAACTACCCACACAGCCCTTCCCCCAGTCTGTGAAATGAAACTAGAAATTTCATGAATTGAACTTTCAATTTGGAAGAGACCTGAGGGCATCTAGGCTAATTCTGTACTGTGATCATTTGTTTATTTACGAGTTTCTCCCACTCACAATAAGCTATATTTGGGCAGGGACTGTCTCCTACATTTCTATTTCCAGTGCCTAACTGTGTCTGATAAAAGAAAATTCTTAATAAATGCTCATGAAACAAATATTATAAATATAAAAATCAGGGATGGCTTCCTGGAGGAGCTGGCATGTGTGCTGAGTCTCACGGTCACACTGATGATGAGTGTGGAGGAGAAGGAAAGGATGCAAGGGTCAGGAGACTTTTCTCCTCAGTGTCACCCAGAAGTCACTCCATATCCTGCCCCTTCACTTTTGTTCTCCTTGAAAGTGTTATTTCCAGCCAGGCACAATGTGCATGCCATAATCCCAGTGAGTTGGGAGGCTGAAGCAGGAGGATAGCAAGTTGGAGGCCAGCCTGGGCAACTTAATAAGACTCTGTCTCAAAATAAAAAAAATAAAAAGGGATGGGAATATAGCTCAGTTGTTAAGCACCCCTGGGTTCAATCCCCAGTACCAATGTTTTTTTTAAGTGTAATTTCCTATTAGAAATGTTATGTTGAAACCTGGACTCCCATTATTTTGGCATTCGGAGGTAGGACCTGTGGAGGTAATCTGGTCATGAGGATGCAGTCCTCATGATGGGATTAGTGCCCGTATCAAAGGAGAGCCTGCTTCCAGTTCTGGGATTTCTGCCATGTGATGACAGCAAGAAAACACAGCTACCTGCAAACCAGGAAGCAGGTTCTCACCAGACTACAGATCTTCTAGCACCTTGATCTTGCCTTTCTAGCCCTCAGAATCGTGAGAAATAAATTTCTGTTGCTTAAGCCACCCAATCAATCTATTCTTGTTATAGCAGCCTGAAATGACTAAGACAATAAAAATCAGAATATTTTACTCACCATCAAATAGGTTTTATGCTTATACTAGTACCTAAATTTTTTTCTAGATCATCATACTATACACATTGATTTTCACCTCTTTTTTAAAACTGTAAGGTATCTCTAAATGCTGGGTGCCATGGTGCACACCTATAATCACAAGGATTTGGGAAGCTGAGGCAGAAAGATTGCAAGTTTAAGACCAGCTTTACCAACTTAGCAAGATGCTATCTCAAATAAAAAAAAAAATTAAAAAGAACTAGGGATGTAGTTCAGTGGTAAAGCATCAGTAGATTCAATTCCCGGTTAAAAAAAAATCCTTAAATGTTCTTTTTAATATCTGCATGCTATTCTATAATATGTATGTGCCAAAGTTCACTGTTATCCTTTCCTCTAATGATTGACAATTGGGTTGTTTCTCTCTGGTTCTCCCCACCTCCCTTGCCATTACAGACTGAGTATTCTTTATCTGAAACGCTTGGAACCTGAAGTGTTTCAGATTTTGAAGTTTTTTGAATTTGGGAATATTTGCATAAACTTTACCAGTTGAGCATCTCTAGTCCAAAAATTTAAAATTTGAGCATAAGTCGACTTCAGAGTTTTGGATTAAGGATGCTCAACCTGTGGAACAGAATTTTTACCTACCTTAATACTTTTACCTGTATTTGTAAGATGAATCCATAGAAGATTAATTGCTGGGTCAGAAAGAATGAACTATTTGGACTGGGGATATAGCTCAGTGGTAGAGTGCTTGCCTAGGATGCATGAGGCCCTGGGTTCCATCCCCAGCACCACACACCCACACACAAAAGAAATAAAGAGAATGAACTATTAAGATATAATGATTACTGCCAAATTGCCTTCCAAAAGCTGTGTACCAATTTATACTCCCACCAACAGTCTCTCATTAAAAAGCACTACAAACTTTAAATAAAGTCACACCTACTGCTAACCTGTTTGAACTGAATCCATCTTGGCAAGAGTTCTCTACTCCCTCATCTCTAAGTACCACATATTTGGCTGTCATTTATCTAAACTTGCAACACAGTCTCATTACATTTCAATAAAATCATGAACATTTATATATTTAATATATTAATTTGTAAATGTGACTCCATAGCCCCATTGTGTTTACAAATAGATTGTGAGCTGCCCAAGGGGAGAGATATATGGATTCATCTTTTTATCATCTCCCATTTGTCTCTCCCAATGCTTCCCCAGGAAACAACTAGCCCAAATATCCCTTCTGTGCTGGGGACCCTTAGATCCACCCAGCCATCTCCACTCTATCACCAAGTCTACTGAATCTACCTCCTAATACCTCCTAATATCACTCATATCTGTCCACTTCTATTTGCTATTGGTAACAGCCTAATCTCTTCCATTATCTTCCACTGAAACAACCTCCTGTCTGCTTCCCCGTCACCAGAGTGATCTCTTTGAAATTCAAATGTGCCCAGTCACCCTCTGCTGAGAACCTGCTTCTCACTGCTCATAATTGAAGACTAAGTGCCAGGTGGGCAGCAGACCCCATGGCCTCAGTCCACGCTGTTCCCCGCTTTGGAGTGAGATCCAGCCACACAAGCCTTTGCTTGGCTTCATGGCCATTTCTTTTTACCTGCCTCTCTCCTGTCCCCTTTGCTGACTTCACTCACCCGTTACAGCTTAGTTTACAGTGAGCTCTTTAGGAACTTCCTGAATACCCCTTTCAGATGTTCTCAGTTCACATAGAATTTTCCTTCACAATACTTCGCTCAATTTATTATCATTTGTATTTGTAAGATTATATAAATACTGTCTTTCCCCCTCCCTAGACCATAAACTCCACAAACTCCATTGTGTCCCACAGAGCACATTTATAGTACACACATTCAATAGATACTCGGTGGCTGCTGAACTTATAAATGGTAGGTGTTTAGGAATACATGATTTTCTTTTTTCTTAGCCAGATTTAATCTGGATCCAGATATTGTGAGCTTTTTGGTGGGAGAAGCATTCAACAACACCAAGTCTAGATGACGGTCTCTGGGGAACCACCCATCCTGTTTATCCTGTCACAGGAGAAATGGAGACACTCTTTTCAAAAACACCTCCTTAAAAAAAGAGCCCCTGATTTGTGGAGCTGGTCCATCTCTCTCATGTGAGTCACTGTCAGGCCTGTTACTCCTGGAATCCAGCCAATCATTCTTTGAAAAGGAACCCCAGTCACTTTGAGTCCCTTGCTTGGGCCATATATCAATGCTCCCTGCTGTAGTGGCTCTGCTGCCTGCTGTTCAAATTTGTCCAATTAGACACAGCCCCATGGGGTGGAATGCAGTGTGAAATGTGCCTGCCACTGACCAAGAACGAATTGGTGTGGAAAGCCCTCGGGGAGGGCCAGCACGGGTCTGCCCTGGACAGCGCATCACCCTCTGGGCAGTGCCTACTCCCTGAGGTGAGGGTCACCGTTCAACCCCTGTGAGGCATGATAACTGTTCAGGGCTGGACATAGAAAGGCTGCCTGGAGTTTGTGTGGGACAGGGTGGAGTCTGAGAGTCAGCCCCCACAGATATGAAGAGGTCAAGGTGCTGTTTGTGTGGTGGGTAGCTGCTGCCATGGTTTCTACAAACATTCAGTAAATGTGACTGTGATGCAGGCTGAGGCTCCTGCTGTGGATCCAGGAGACAGTCAAACACTCAGAAGCCACCAGTCACTCAATTGGCCGTGGGTGTGAAGGAGGTACCCAGAAAGCATAGGCAAACTGTGGAGGGGTAATGGACATGGGTTTTAAGATAAGGATTTTTAGCAGCTCTGACAAAAACACCTCCTTTGCAATACCTCTCTAAATTATTATTTAAATGTTTTTAAATGTCTCCTCAAGCAGCTCAAGCCTTCTTCCAAAACTCTTGGAATTCTTTGGACATCAGACTTTTGAACACAGAGGAACTTCAGGACTCATGCAGTGTACACCCTCATTTCATAAACGAGGTGAATGAGCTCAGGGAGACCCTGATTTATCCAGGGTCCAATTACCAGTCACTGGCAGGGTTGGACTCCCAGCCTGGCTCATTCAGAGCTGTCTTCCTTGGAGGGGGGGGGGTGCTATTTCAGTTTGTTTGTTTTTTTTTTAAATGCAGAGTAAACTCTGAGTTGAAGAGAGAGAGACAGACTATTCTAGAATTGGGAGCTAAATCTCTGTTCTAGTTTTCTCTGTGATTACTTCACATTCCAGTTATGGGCTATAATTTTGCCAATGTCCAAAGAAGGAGGTCCATCTCTATTCATTCACGGATCTAAGCGTTTATGGACCCTGCACTGGAGACACAGGGGGAAAAGGAGGGGGGAGCACAGTCTCTGCCCCTGGAGGAGTCTGAGCCTGACAGAAGGGAACCCACAGCGCTGTGTGCTAAGTGCTCCAGCAGAGGCTTACAAGAGCATTCTGGGAACTCGGAGGAAGGCAGCCCCACTGAGGGATGAGGAATCCAGCTGGAAGCCAGTACCCCAGAACCTCACTAACAGCTCTCTTCCTGCCTTCCTCCCCACCTTTGACAATGAGCTCTCCTTTTCCTCCAGGAAGAATGTTCAAACAAGAAGGAAAAAAGCAAGCGTCTGGAAAAGAAGAGAAAGGAAAAGCCCAGAAACCCACCCAGAGAACAAGGAGCCCTGTAGGTGAGGCTGCCTGCATCTGCTGGACAGCTTAGAGCAGGGGAATGCTCCAGCCAGGCCACCTGCTTCCTGGGGACTGTGATAGATAGTCTCTGAGTCCTTGGAGGAAGTGGGGCCTATTAAGGAAACAGAGACCCACCTTTTGACTGAGATGCCATATGGAAGAAGGAGTGGGGAGCTTGGTCACCAATTTCCTACCCAAATTCATTTCCCGTTTACATTCCCAAAGATTATAATTTCGAGAAGATCTAAGATACTTCTCAAAGCACTTTTACAAACCGGGCATGGTGGCATGCATCTGTAATCCCAGAGACTTGGGAGGTAAGGCAGAAGGACAGCAAATTCAAGGCCAGTCATAGCAACTCAGGGAGACCCTGTCTCAAAGTTTTAAAAAAGGACTGGGAATGCAGCTCAGTGGTAAAATGAACTTGGGTTTAATCCCCATTACCAAGATAAAGAAAAAGAAAGCACTTGTACAACATCATCTAAATTTTACAGGGAGAAAACTAAAGCCTGAGGCAGGACAGGGCCACTGATATGGTATAGCTTTCTAGGGAGGGTCAGAGCTGAGCTGAGCCTAGAACCCAGGGCTAGTTCGCCCCTTATGCCAGCTTCTCACTGCCCCATTTCCTTCCATGGTCTAGCTGAGCGCTCCATAGGAATTCATGTTTAACTAGTGAAGATTTAAGAGGAAGAAGAATAATCGGAATGAGTTATAAATGAGTCCTTTCCCCTGGGGAAGTTTGGGCTTTAGACAAAAGTCTTCTCATCTTTAAAAGACTCCCCTTTGTGAAATGAGCAATCTGGCCCGTGGTCATCAGCTGTCTAAAAGACTGCTGGGTTACAGTGAATTTCCCCATGTGATGCTAAGTTCATGTGACCATTATCCTTTCTCTTTCTTTTCTTTCTTTCTTTCTTTTTTTTTTTTTTAAAGCCAACTGCTTAGCAGCTCAATCAAATTAATTGTGCACTTTCAAAAGGCATCAAAATAGCCACAACTCTCCCTAAAAAGAAGGCAGGCGCCTTGTTTTCAGGAAAAGATATAAAGTCCTCACCCTAGGGTCCTCAAACAGATATTCATTCTGGGACAAATCTCCCCTTTCACCCAGAGCTGCTTTATTTATTTATTTATTTTTTTGAGAGTCTTAAAAATATCAACACCAATGAGACTATACTTTCAGCTAACTCTGGCCAAATTTTATTTTCAGCTCAAGTAACTGGAAGTTCTTTATGGTCAAGGACAAAAACAGAAGAGGCTGGAAAAACCTCATTAAAAAACCAACTATCACAACTCACTTGTCTGAAATGCAGTAGAGGCAGGAGAAAGGGAGAGCGAGCCATGTTCTTGGCCAAGCCTCAGGTCTGAAGAAATGTCACAGCCCAAAAGTGGTGGAGTTCCAGTCTCACTTCTAAGAAGATAGCTAAAGGCTTGGACGAATGGGCATAACTTCAGCAGGCAGCACTGCTTCTCACCAAGAGTGATAAGAGAAAGGAATTCTTTCTGTTTTTAAAAACTGCTCAGAGCCAGGTATGAGCCTGTCATCTCAGCTAGTTGGAGGCTGAGGCAGGAGGATCATGAATTTGAGGCCAGCCTCAGCAACTTAGTGAGACCCTGCCTCAAATAAACATTTTTATAAGGGGTGGGATGCAGCTAAGTGATAGAGTCCTTATTTAGCAAGTACAAGGCCCTGTGCTCAAGCCCCAGTACACAAACAAAAACAAAAAACAAACCCACAATTGTTGTTTCACACCTCCTCCGAAACACAGTCCCAGAGACTAGCAGAGTGAGGCCCTTATTACATGTGAGTATGAGCAAAATGCCTTCCCAATTAAGCTCCTTCTTAACTCACAATAGAATATTATTATATTCTAAGGAAATAAGTGGAGATAGGTGTTGTTACTACTGAGGAAGAAACTAAGCTGAATGAAGCCCAGAGAGATCAAACAACATGCCTGAGGTCATACAGACTGGAGGGCTGAAATCTAGCCCTCCAGGGCTCTTGTGGCCTTTCACTCAAAGCATGGGACAGAAGGGAGAGCATTAGGTCACTCTGACTCTCACAGTCTACAGCCGCCACAGGACCCTTGCTGGTCAGTATTCCTAGAGCATGCTGCAGTATGAAGAATTCCTGCTGCCAAGGACAAAGTGCCACGCTAAGTGACAGTTGACAGAGCAAGCTCCCTGACGGTAGAGGAATAAGGGCACAGGAGTCTGGTGGGCTGCTGGGCTCCCAAGATGGCCAACAGGAAGAAAGCACTTCCTGGCCACAGCCTCTTATCACCCTGGGTCAGTGACTTCTTCTCAGGTGCCACTGGACACTCGCTGTCCTGCTTTAGCTTATACATTTCCTCCCGAACCAGGACCACAACCAAGCTCTGTGAAAAGAGGCCAGGAGCTTCCCCAAGAAGCCAGGGGATAAGTGGTTAAGGCAGAGGAGTGCGAGCCCATCCTGTCAGATCTAACAGGCATCTTCTCATCTTCTTGGCTACTGCTCTGTCCTTCCTTGTATTGCTAAGGTGCTACCACTTTATTTCATGCCGTGTCTATACAGAGGATTGGGTGTAAGAGGGAAATTGACAGCCTGTTTTAAACAAATGGAAAAAAAGCGGGGGGCGGAGTTGGAGATATATTTAATTATGTTGGTAAAACTCATTAGAAAAAGGGACAGAAGACCAAAAGACACTAGATTAAGGATTTGGAGGACATGAGTTCTAGTCTCAGCTGTACTATTTATTAATTGTATAATATCCCAAATCTTAAATTCTCTGAATTTCTTTTTTTTAAAAAAAAATCTATAAAGTGAAGCAATAGTCATAGCTCCTGCCTAAGTCACGGCATATTTTAGGGATCACCTGAGACAACATACATGACAACCCTTTTTAAAGTTAAAGCATTATACACATGTGACATATTATTATTATGACGGAAGAGCTGATTACACATGTTTCAGGCAGATTGAGGAAACTCTTTTTGCCAATTAAGAAAATATGAGACGTCCAAAGTAAATATTAGAAAAAAGTCTAATAGGAACTCTGAGTATGGTCGCTAAAGCAAGTAAATGTTTTGTGACTTAAAAAGCTTAAGAGAAGGGCCAGGGTTGTGGCTCAGTGATAGAGTGCTTGCCTAAAACATGTGAGACACTGGGTTTGATCCTCAGCACCACATTAAAAAAAATAAAATAAAATAAAGGTATTGTGTCCATCTATAACTAAAATATTTTTTTTAAAAAGCCGAAGAGAAATGGGGTGGAAATTTTTGTAGTTAAGTATAACTTTCTTCAATATTCCCGACTAAGTCCAGGGAACAAATGAGGAACCCAAGCCCCTTTGGGTCACAGCTCAACTGTCTAGAAACAGACTGCTGCAGAAAGGAAAACTGGGCTTTGGAGTCAAAGAGACCTGAGTTCAAATTCTATCGGAAAATTTTGTCCAAGAAATGCATAGAAAAAAATAAACTGTTCTCTAAAAGATTGTGAGTTTTATGCAGAAAGGAATTTTAAAATTCATCTTCAGAGATACCTATTACTTTCCCTTATAATGCCATTTTAGTTATTTAGGCTAAACGAGGGAGGAAAAGGAAATTACTTTAGTTAATGTCAAAGTGACAAGCCATCAAAAAATTGTGGTTTATTAATAAAAAAAAAGAAACCTCTGAAACAGACCTAGATGGCGTGGCAAACTTTTGAATTTAATCTTGTGATATACTTTAACAACAAACATCCTCTACAGCATACCAAGCAAATTTATAAGAATATGATCAATATGTTTGACATATTATTTAATTATAATTTTTAGTGACAGAGACAATATGAAAATCTAGTGTCAAGATTCTGACAGTAGAATAAATAGATATAATTATTCCTCCTACTAATCCCAACAGAATTGTAAATTATCAAGCCCAACTGTAAACCTGAGTTCTAAGGTTTCCTTAATATGATATAGTTTGATGTAGGGGGTGTCATACCACCAATATGATGCCCTTTTATTAGAATAAAAAGCTCTCTGAGGATTTCAAGTTCAAATATTCAGAATGATCCTAGGTTCTCTGTGTATCCCCAGATCCTGGCTGGCACTGGGGACATGTCCATGGAGAAGCACTGTGGGATGGGGCACAGGGCCCAGGCAGAGGGAGAAACAGGAGTTGAAAAATAACTCTGTATTCTCTGAATCTTGAGATCACAGACTTACATTTGCAAAGGCTTTAGAGGAGATGTAGCCCTTTCCAGAGCAGGAAAATGAGATTCAGAGAAGAGCATAGATATGCACAAGGTCATACAGCTTCCTGGCAGAAGCAGATCAAGACCCAAGTTTCATGATGCACAGCACAAAGCTCTTTCTATGTCACTCTGGGAGCAAAACCAATTGCTGAGGTGGTCAGCTAGAACATAGCCAATATAACTGTGGTTATTGTCATACCAACAGGAAGGAATGCACTCTCCAGCAAGGGCCAAGAAAAATTATAGTTAACATTTAACATTATGGGACCAACTTCAAAGACACTCCAGCTGGACTTTAATAATGGGAGAGGAAAACTGCTAACACTAGCAGAAAGTTGCAGGTGGACAGTTCTGGCTGGAAATAGCACATGTCCTCAGAGCAGGAACGCTCTTCAGAAACCCCAGTACCAGGCTGCTGCCTCACCACAGGGCAGAAGAAAGATGGGAATTAGCCTTTAGTCTGTGTGCAGTTCAACATGTTACTAAGCTTTGCTTCTCCTGTTAATGCCACAGGAGGCTTGCGAATGTCCACATTTGCTGTCTGCAGGGAGGGTGTGGCTGCAGATAACAATGGGAGAGGAAGATGGTGCTGACTGGGCAGGGCCTTCAGGAAAGACCCCAGATAGTAGCAAGATGTGGAGCAGAGACCTCTTTCTTAAAAGCCTGGCAAACAAATGCACAAATCAAACACCTGGGGAAAATACACACACACACACACACACACACACACACACACATGCGGTTGTCCCTCAGTATCCACCTAGCACTGGTTCCTGGTCCCCCTGAAGACACCAAAATCTGGAATGATCAAGTTCTACATATAAAACAGTGTAGTACCTGAATATGTAATCCTGCCACATACTTAAAAAAAAAGTTTTAGTTGTAGATGGACACAATACCTTTATGTTATTTATTTTTATGTGGTGCTGAGGATTGAACCCAGGGCCTCACACATGCGAGGCAAACTCTCTATACCAAGCCACAACTCTAGCCCTGTCCCATATGCTTTAGATACTGTTGTTTTGGGTTTTGGTTTGCTGTTGCTGGGGATTGAGCCCAGAGCCTCATGTATGCTAGCCAAGTGCTCTACCACTGAGCCATGATCCCAGTTCTCCATATACTTTAAATTATCTCTCTAGGGCTCAGTGGTAGTGCTTGCCTGGCATGTGTGAGGAACTGGGTTCGATTCTCCGCAACATATATAAATAAATAAATGTCCATCAACAACTAAAAAAAATTTAAAATTATTATCTCTAGATGACTTCTAATACTTAACACAATATAAATGGTCTATAAATAGTTCTTATATGGTATTGTTTAGGGAATAATGACCAAAAATAGGTCTCTATAGATGTAATTTTCTTCCTAAGTATTTGTGATCTGTAGGTGGTTGAATCCACAGATGGGGAACTGGGTGATACAGATGGCCAAGTTATAAATATGCCAAATTTAGAGAGGAGACACTGCTCTTACAATTTTTAAGAAAACTAAACAGTGAAAGCAAAATTTTGTACATGCGACACCCATCTCAGAACTGTACCGGGGTCCCCCAAACTCTATCACCAGAGTCTGATGTGAAAAAGGAATTTTGGACCATAGAATAGCAATTTCACAAAACGACTGGCGATGGCTAGAGTTAGCGTCTTGCGCAAATCGATCGAATGCATGAAGAATTCCTTAGGGGGAAAATAGCTAAACATAATTTAAGTTAGAACTGTTAATTTAATAAGCCTAAATGGCAGAATTGTAGCACATTCCCTGGAGGAACCCAGCACAGCTCACAGTCTTGCGGCCAGTCGGACGCCTTCTCGGAGGCAGCAGATGTTTGCCCTGAGAAGGGGCCGGGCCATCCAGAGGGCATGGCTTTCTTCTCCAAGGAATTCACCTCCGTCCCTCGCTTTCCTTTCTTCTATCAAACACAAATGACATATCACCCTATGTTCAAGTCTCTTGCTGCTGGAAGAATGACACCTTAGCTTCCCTTCAACATAATCTCCTGTTCAGCACGTAAACGCGGCGCGTCTGCTCTAGGTTAGGCCCTGTTCTGGGCACTGGAGAATCACAAATGAGAAGGTAAAGTCCTAGCCCTAAAAGAAGCCCACTGAAACAGAGACCCTCAAGAACAGGTGGACAGAGATGAGATGCTAGCCATGGGACCCTCTGCACCCACCAGGGTGTGGAGGAGAAGGTGTGGCTACTGGGGTGACTCCTGTAGAAGCAGGTGGCATCTTGCGGAGGGAAGGAGAGAGGAGATGAAGTGAGAGGCGTGCAGGGGGCACCTCAGGGACTGGTATGAGCAAAGACATGGGGGCAAAGCAGAGAGGCCCAGCCAGGAGCCAGGGCCCACGAAGTCAGGGAGAAGGCTGTGCAGGAGTGCAGGAGAAGGTTGGCCTGTAATCCTGCTCTGTCGTGAGCCAGCAGCCAGCGACACTGTGCTGCCTCTTCCATGGGCTCCTCTGCTCTCTGGGAAGCTCACGTCCTGAGGTGAGAGAAAAGCCCCAAGGCTGAGGGTCAGATGCTCCTCAGAACAGGGAGTGCGTGCGGAGCAGCGCAGGAGTGCAGAAGGGCACCATCCTGGAATGTTGGGAGAGGATTAAAGGCATTTTCTGGGCAAACCGTTCCTCAGATGGTGGGAGAGGAGTTCCAACATCAGACAAATGCAGTTATTGCTAACAGCACTCAAATTTGGAATTCCCTCTGGTGGCTCAAATCAACATTTCTCACAAAAGAAACCTGGACAAGGCTGATTTGTGAAGAGCGTTATCCACTCTCTGTGTACAATTTATTGGCCCAGAATACCAGGTTAGCGAGCTGAAATAATTAAACATCAGGCCAGCTGTTTCAGGCAATTAGGTAACATTTTTTTCATGGAGGAGACCACACAACAGAGAAGAGAGAATAGAGAGATAAGACCTGTGTTTTGATTTACTAAGTCTCTGCTGAAGATAAAGCCCAGCTTTTTGGAACCCTTCAGGCAATTACTATTTCAGGCTTGGCAAGAACTTGAGTCAGAAAGTAACTATTGGGCTTGTCTTGGCAAGACTCAAAGTCACTATCATTGTGAGGTTGTCCCAGGCAGCCGTAGAGTGGAGGGTCAGTGGCAAGAGGAAGCCAGGAACGGAGAGCCATTAGGAAGGCTGCAGGCTGGGAGCCCAGAAGAGGCCAAATTCGGTCCTCCCACACGTTCTTAGAGGGAGTGTGGTCAGATGGTGAAGGTCCAGGCCTGCTCGGTGGGATTCTGTGGTTCCCCCCTGGCATCTATTCTTGTCAGTCCTGTGGGCACTGCCTAACCTTCCGACCTTAGCATCTTTTCCTGTAAGAGAAGAAGGGGCCAAGAGCTTTTATGTTTGGGGGAGCAGAGGAAAGAAGAGGTGCTACTGGCAGGGTGCCAAATGGTGCTGGCTTAGTACAGAAGGCGGGGCTGTGGGAGACGGACATCAGAAGACCGCGACTTTAATCTTCTCCCTGCTGCTAACTGACAAGGCCGCTCTGCTCAAGTCACTCCCCCGAGTGGGCCTCCACTTCCACAGCACTAAACTGGGGAGCTGCACCAGAGCAGCTCTGCAGACCCTCCAGACCCTTCGGTGCGGTGCATGCATTCTCCTACTCTAGGACGCCAAACACGAGAAATCGCTGGGCCGAAGGCAAGCAGGATTTTCTTTGAATGGAAAAGAGGGAAGGGCTGTTGCTGCCAGCCTACTTCCCCCACATGGTTTTGGAGCCAGCACTAAGTATGGGGCCGGGAGAGCTGGGCCTTTTGAGGAGACAGCGGGCCCGCGTGTGGTCACAGGCTACCCTGTCTTGAAACTTCTCTTGCCTGAGCTCTTCCACTTAATTGGGAGCTTGCCTTTCCAGTTGTGTATTTTTATCCTGTGCCCTGGAACCCAAACCATTAGGTTTGTAGCCAGAGGCCGCTTCTTGTCTTTCAAGACTGAAGGGTCTTGTCTTGTCGTTAACTGCCTCAGTACTGGGGCATTTTACCCCCGCAGGAAGTCCTCACCCAGATGCTGGACCTCTCAGCAAGCAGGACTCCAGGGAGGATGCCGAGCTGCGCTGGAATCCAAGTTCTGTCCTCCAACTTTGGAAATAAATCCCCCACATTGTCTTGCCCACACAAATCCCAGTTCAGCCAGGCCTCTCCTGTGGGGTTATTCTGGTAACAAAATGCTTGAGATCAGCAATTCTTTTCTACTCTTACCCACTCTCAGAGAGGAGCCAACTGGGCTATTCCTTAGGCTCCACTTTCTGTGTCTGAAATGTGGTTGAAAACTAATATTCCAGATGTTTCCTCATATTTTAAGTGGAACCACAGATTAGGCTTCCTATAGGAAGACAGTGTGGCACAATGGAGGGACGGCTGTGGAGTCAGACAGCGTTTATGTTGTGGCTCCACCCTCTGTAGTCGAATGGCCTTAACAAAACACAAATTCTTTGAACCTCAGTTTCCGCTTCTAGCTAAATAACAGCATCTACTTTCTACCTGGCAGAAATCTCCATGAATCCAAAAGCTGCTTTGTTCATCACTAGGTAGTCTACTGAGGCTGACCCAGAGTGGGTTTCTCAATTAGCACTACCAAGTCTGTGACTATAAACCTCACAGGAATTTGAGGAGATGAACAAGATACAAGATGTGAAACATCTAACCTTGTACCTGACACTTGGAAACTGCTTGTTCACTGGTCTGCAGTGCTCAGAAACACACCTCTACCTAAGTGAGACGGATACTCAAAGAGGAATACAAATCCTTGGTTACACGCGTTTGAGTTATGAAGAGGCCGCCACAAGGAGGAAAAGACAGACATTTAGAAAGCTCTTTGATTTGGGGGTATTTTCCAACATAATCAGTGCTAAGCCTGAAGCTGCAGATACAAAGCCATTGATGTCACCGATGATGGTAGGAGGTCTTCAGGAGTATCAATGGCTTCCTGCCCTTAGGGTTTCCAGAGAGATCCACAAAACTAGACTCCGGCATGGAAACCAGATTCTCCAGGGCCCCAGGGCACACTGGACTATTGTTCCAGGACAGAAGCAACTTAGATCAAAATGGTGAGTGGGATTTTCCTTGCATTGGCCACAATACATATGTTTGTTCAAGAAAAAAAAGTTGGAGCAAGAAGGCATGAATGTCTACTGCTAAAGAAAAGCCTGTTTGTGTCAGCTACAGTGGTGAGATTGTTCAGGGAGATCATCTGAAAGTCCAATTACCCCAAAAGCATGGCCAAGGTCAGTGTCAAGTTGTGGTGTGCCAGCCACTCCAGCCACTCTAGTACCAGATGTGAATTACATGGGTATCTGCCTTTGGGGAGAACTGGCACCCACTAGCTAGCATATCTGGGCTGATGTCACCTTTCTTCTTGCTGCCTTCCATTTCTATGGACAGCTCTGTCTAAGAGACACCTCCATAGATACTAAATAACCATAACACGCAAACCTTGAATGCGCTTTAGTGAGAGGTGGATCCACTGTTACCCAGGCGTGAATCAGGGGGACGGTGTGACTTGGCAAGGGCCAGCATGTCTTAGTGACAACGCAGGGCTCATACTGTAGGAGCACCAGATCAAAAGCTTCTCTCTCCTTGCTCTGTTCTAATGGTACACCCACAAACCACAACAGCCAGCAGGACAAGCCTTCTGAGGCTGAGATGTGAGGTGACCTCTTGACCTTACACTTGAAATAAAAATGTGTCTTTTAAACAAAGGATGCCAAGTTCCTTTCTGTCCTATATTTTAGGGAGATTTAGGAGCAACAATTTACTCCACAAGTTCTTCAAGCAGCCTAGAAATTAATACCCACTAATTTCTCCAAACAGTGAATAACATGTCCTAATATGGGTTTAAAAAACAAATATCTAAAATTTTCACAAACCAAACAGCCTGAATAGAGATCTCAAATTTGGACTGTGAAGGATGTAGCTCCATCAACCACAGCAGGATCCAATCTTGGAGAAGTGCCACCATAGAGAATCTCTAATCGCTGCTGGGTTAATTACAAAATTTCTCAAAATCAAGTTGATTTTAAATCAATGTCTTGAGGTAAATCTCCATGTTCTGATATGCAAAGCAAGTCAGGCTCTCTGTATAACATGACCTCAAATAAGAGAAAAAGGAGAGATAAGCACATATTTATATACATTCATAAACTATCTGTAAAAATAATTCACTGCCAGTTAATATTTTTTATGGAATTGACAAGCAGCATTTTAAGTGTTCTGCACATTTTAACTCATTGAATCCTCACAACAATACCAGTATGTAGATATATTATTTTACAGATGAAGAAACTGAGGCAGTCAGGCATGGTGGTACTTGTCTGTAATTCCAGTGACTCAGGAGGCTGAGGCAGGAGGATCTCAAGTTCAAGACCAGCCTTAGCAACTTAGCAAGACTCAAAGTAAAAAATAAAAAGGGCTGGGATGTGGCTCAGTGATAAAGTGACCCTGGGTTTAATCCTCAGTACCAAAAGCAAAAGAAACAAACAAATAAATTGCAGCAAAGAGAGGTTAAGTAACTTGCTTAAGATGACACAGCTATTAGGCAGAACTGGTAATATACAGTATACATAAGGAAATCAAGCAATTCAAAAGCAAAAACAAACAAACAAAAAACCCAAATAATATGATGTTAAAAAATGATCCGAATAGGCATTTATCAAAAACATACAAATGGTCAAGAAGTATATAAAAAAATGCCCATTATCACTAATCATCAGGGAAGTGCAAACTGAAACTACCCAATTTGAATGGCTATTATCAAAGAGACCAAAAATAAGTAAATGCTGGCGAGGACATGGGAAAAGGGTTTTAGAACTCATATACTTTGTGGGAATGTTAATTAGTGCAGCCATTAAGGAAATCAGTATCAAGGTTGCTTTAAAAACTAAAAATGAGGGGTAGAGGTGTGTGGTAGAGTACTTGCCTAGCAAGAACAAAGCCCTGGGTTCAATCCCCAATATTGTAAAACAAAACAAAAACACTAAAAATGGAATGACCATATGATCCAGCCATCTCACTACTGAGTTTATATTGTACCCAAAGGAAATGAAATCATTATATCAAAGAGATACCTGCACTCTGATGTTTAATGTAGTACTATTCACAAGAGCCAAGATACGGAATCAACCAAGGTGTCCGCTGATGGATGAATGGATAAAGAAACAACGGAATATAATTTAGCCTCAAGAAAGAATGAAATCCTGTCATTTGTGGCAACAGGGATGGAACTGTAGGACATCATGTTACATGAAATAAGTCGTGCCCAGAAAGACAAATACCACATGCTCTCACTCATTTGTGGGAGCTAAAAAGGTAGCTTTCATAGAAAAGAGTAGAATAAAGGTCACTAGAGACTAGAGAGGGGAGGGGGGGACAGGGAAGACAGTGGGGCACTAAAACAGACAGGAGGAGTTAGTTCCAGTGCTCTATAGCACAAAGGGCAACTCTAGTCTCTAACTTACGATATACTTTAAAATAACTAGAAAAGGACCTGTAGGTTCCTAACCCGGAGAAATGATAAATATTTGAGGTGATGGAAATGCTAAATTCCTTGATTCACTCATCACACACTGTATGCATGTATAAATATTATGTGTATAAAAATTATATTTTATGCATAAATATTATGTTTTTTAAAAAAGGCAAAGCTGGGATTTGAAGTTAGAGTGGACTGCCCAAGGTCCTGTTCTCATCTGCTAAGCTTGATGCTCAGGATCTAGAAGATCCTTAGGTCACTTGGAACCTCAAATTCCTTCTGCATCCTACACTCGGCTCAGCTGCATCCCCTGACCACACAGGGTAACAGACTTGGTTGTCCTTTCTCTACCACTGAAATGATTTGTTCCTACATCAGTTTCTGGGCTAGACTGTGAACTCTGGGTCGGCAGGGCACAGAGATCTGTTTCTCTTCAAGTCATACATTTAATTTTTGGTTCAGGATTTGGCTTCATACCTGGGTTCAGGGGGAAATGCTAGCTCCCGAGAGAGGAACACATGCAAGCTAGAGAGAGATTTGAGAGTTCTTTTTTTCCGGGGTGGGTACTGGGAATCAAACCTGGAGGCTCTTAACCACTGCACTATATTCCTAGTCCTTTTAATTTTTGTTTCAAGACAGGGTCTCACTAAATTGCTGAGGCTGGCCTTGAACTTGAGATCCTTCTGCCACCAGAGTTGCTGGGATTATAGGTGTATGCCAATGGGCCCAGATGATTCCAGAGTTCTCATTCCAGATTATTCAAAGGATCTTCCAAAACAGGGTTAGTGGGCCAAAAGGATGGAAACTCATATGCATGACAGCATAGAGGAGGAAAAGTTGGAAAGATGGAAACTGGGACAAGAGAAGTGATCTCCTTTTATCCACTCATCAAGAAAATCCGCGGTAAAATCCACTGATTCATTAAGCTCTAAATTCTTACTTTTACTACTATTAATCACATGGAATACAATGACTCAGTCCTACTTCCTTACAAGGAAACATGAGGTGATAGTCTAAATGCTATAGTTTTTATTATTTTTATTGTACTGGCGATTGAACCCAGGGGACTTCTACCGCTGAGCTACATCCCTCATCCTTTTAAAGTTTTTCCTTCCTTCCTTCCTTCCTTCCTTCCTTCCTTCCTTCCTTCCTTCCTTCCTTCCTTCCTTCCTTCCTTCCTTTTTCTTTCTTTCATTCCTTCTTTCCTTCCTTTTTTCTTTTCTTTTTCTTTCTTTCTTATTTTGGTACCAGGGACTGAATCTGGGGCATTTAACAAACAGACAAAAACTTCAGCGCTTTACATTTTTTATTTTGAGACAGGGTTTTGCTAAGTTACCTAGGGCCTCTCTAAGTTGCTGAGGCTGACTTTGAACTTGCGATCCTCCTGCCTCAGCCTCCTGAGCTGCTGGGATTACAGGTGTGCACTACCATGCCCGGTCCCTAGTCCTTTTTGAGACAGGGCCTCACTAAATTGCTGAGGCTAGCCTTGAATTTACCATCCACTGGCCTCAGTGGCCCAAGTCATTTGGATTATAGGCATGTGGCAAAATGCCCTGCCACTAGATGTTATTGTTTTTAAAAGGAAAACTGCTTTAAGCATAAGCCTTCTCCTTAATCTTGAACCCTCACCCTTAACCACAGACTTCCTGCTTTGTCATGGCATCCTTAAATATACCTGGCCATCTGGTTTCTTGGGCCTCTTCTCACAAAGGTGTGTGGGTCCACAGGAGGCTCCTGGTCTCTTTCTTGTTGTCCTGACGTTCCTCCTCAACCCATAAACCTTTAAACAGGCCACCACTTTTTCACAGTGGTTGCTTCACAGTCCCTAAGCACCTGAGGTCACCTCTTCAGCACAAACCAACTCTGAGTGCTTTACATATGTTTATGTTTTCCCTGGAAAGGAGGAATGCACCTCAGGGAAACAAGACACACTCATGTGTTTCTCAGGAAAAAGAAAGCAATCAAAATATTCTTTCATGCTGTAAGAGGGGCAGGGAAGAGTCAGGGTCACACTACAGGCCACATCCCCCATCGCCCTGTGGGGTCCATAGTTGTGGCTCCCTGTTACCTCTTCTACAAAAGGGTGTTTTGGGGTGATGGTGCAGAGTTCAGTACTAAAGGGCTCTCATCTGCTCCTTTCAGTTTCTCCAAAAGAGTCACCCTACCCCTCCAGCACCCCCTCAATATCCTAGAGTGAAAACGGAGTCTCTGGATATCTTTCCATCTTGAAAATTCTGAGAGATGTTTGCAAATCAATAGAGAATTACCTGATGCCCTTATAAACACCCACACAGGCTAAGATTCTTTTTTCCCTGACAGCAAACCCAAGGCTGAATAAAGTATTCCTCCTTGAGGCAGGGGTGGGGAGGGAAATTAACTCTTTTTTTGAGTCAAGAATCATGGACTCCTAAGAAAACAGAACCCCATGCTGAATACCCTGAATACGCTCAGAGGATGGGACAGGGAGTCCTTGGAGTCTGTCGGAGGCCGCATGGCTGGATGGAGGAGACACACATAATACTTCCCCAACCTACTTATACTTTGGTACGTAAACTTTATAAGTATAATGTTGGCAGATTCCAGTGCATAAAAAAGTAGCTGAAAAAACTCGAACCATAAATAACGCCAAGTAATAAAGGAGGTGAATGTTTCTGTTATTAGATTCTTTCATTGTATAAATCTGTTTAATAAGCTGGCTCAGAATCACTGATAGAAAACAGACTTAGTGTGGTGTTACAGACCAATCCGTTCTAAAAGGCCAGTATGGGAACTCGTGCCAAGTTAGATTTTTCTGTTCTTAACCAATGCAACTTAAAATGTAATTGTTGTTTCCTTGTTCAGAAATGGAAAATGTCTTAGGAGGCTGTGTTTGATGGGAGAAAGCACGCTTGGTGTCACAGAGCACTCCTTCCTGCCTGCCTGCCCGCCCTCCCTTGGCCACCTCGCCCTTCCCCCCTCCCTCTGCAGACTCATCCTTTCAAGACACTCTACTGTATTTATAGATCATGCTGCCTTTTGTCTTACTCACCAAGAGGGGCTGGGGTCTGTGTACAGCTTCTGCTTTTTTAGAGAGCTATTTCTCAACATTTATATGTGTGTGTTTAGAAAAATCCCTCTAAATATCCTCCTCTGACCCGAGACCCATGGCAACCACTTGGGCTAGAAAATTCACTGAACACTAGAGGGGGGTTGTGATGGGGTGGGGGGATGGAATGAAGGTCTCTGGGGTCACATTCATCTTCCAACACTATGGTTTCTAACGGCTTGTTGATGTTTTGCTGGGGTTAGTTACTATCTTCCTGATGGGCTGTAAAATGAAATGCTATAAACTAGCCGAAAACTTGAGTAGAAATATTTGCCAAATGGCATAAACAACAACACCGGGAGTCCCCACACACTCAGCCACACTGACAGGGCTTGGCCCGTTGTACCCACACTGTTGTTTACAGCACTGTGGACCATGAACGCCATTGCCTGGTCGGGCTAGCTTCTGACCCGAGTTCCCAGATCCCTCTTTAGGAGGCCCACACACCGCTCTCTTCCAAGGTCTTGCTACATAGATAAAACAAAAGGTAACTGAATGAAAAAGCTTATTTATCTGTTCAATTGACATCTCCACAGTATAAGGATGCATTATTTAGAGTTGCTCATGTAACACTATTTGTGTTATATCTGTAAGTAAATGGCAGATGTTTTCCTGTGCATTTTACATGGATCACAAAGGAGTGTCCAGTGGAAGATATTATAAGAAATTAGAAAAAAGTTTGAATTAAATGCTTCTAATTTGGTGATTTCCTGAGTTGGCCATTAAATTCCTGTTCAGGAATACTTGGGAAAAAGTAATTCCATGAAGAGCACTTGGACATGAAATTAGTTGGAGGCCTCCTCCTCCACAGTTTCTCAGAATTGCAGATTCTTTTATTTCTGTATACAGTACTAATTTATTTTGGCAAAATTCCATTGAGGAAGATCTGGATTATTCCTATTTTACACAAGTACACAGATACCAAACACAGAAGATGAAGTTGAAAAGGGGCGGCTTACGTCTTAGCTAGAGGCTAAAGAAAGGCAACTCAACCTTTATTAGGCTTTGGGCTGTGGTAAATGGAATGGGAGAAAGAAAGGAAGGGCTGGAGCCTTCCCTGAGACAACTGGCAAGGAATTTCAGTAAACCCTAGTAAACCCTAGTGAGAGAGGGAGAAGCAGGGAAGACTTTTAGGTAGTATTCTTGGTTCCCCCCAAAATAAACAGAAGTGGCAGAACTGTGTCCCCCTGGGGAGCAGTCCCAGAGGAAGTCCCGGCTGAGGCAGGGCTGCAGGGTAGACCTCCTGTTTGGAAGGATGGGATCTAACATGTGAGTGCTAGCTTAGGCCTGGCCCTTTGCTGGGCCCCTAGCTTTGTCCCTCCTTTGTTAATTCTGTGGCCCCTGGGGAAAGATGGAGAAGAAGCTGTGTGGTTTCTGTGGGAATGACTTTGATCAACACTAATAGACCTTTGAGAGAGTCACAGAAGCTGACACTGGCCCCAACACTCAGGCCAAATTGGCCAGGAAACCTAGAGTTGCTCCTGGGAAGAGCTATTGCCAGGAAAACCACACAGACTTAGAAATAATCATTTTACTTAAGCCTGGGGAAAAAAATCCAAAGTTCCATTAAGGAATGATTAATAACAGTGAAGATAAAAGTCACCTATGTTCTTATTTTCTTTTCTTTTTTTTTTTTTTTTTAAGAGAGAGTGACAGAGGAGAGAGAGAGAGAGAGAGAGAGAGAGAGAGAGAGAGAGAGGGGGAGAATTTTTAATATTTATTTTTTAGTTCTCGGCGGACACAACATCTTTGTTGGTATGTGGTGCTGAGGATCGAACCCGGGCCGCACGCATGCCAGGCGAGCGCGCTACCGCTTGAGCCACATCCCCAGCCCCTATGTTCTTATTTTCAAAGAATGACATCCCCCCCACACTACTGGGGGTTGAATCCAGGAGTACTTTACCACTAAGCTAGGTCCCCAGCTCTTTTTATTTTTATTTTGAGACAGGGTCTTGTTAAGTTACCCTGGCTGACCTTGAACTTGTGATTCTCCTATCTCAGCCTCCTGAATTGCTGGGATGATTCTGGCTACATGCCTGGCCAAAGAACCATCTTAAAGAAAAGAGATTATTGAATTACATTTTAAAATTAATATTTGATGATACAGAGAATGATTATATATATATTTATATTTTTAAATTTATTTATTTTTTTTGTGGTGCTGGGGATCAAACCCAGGGCCTTGTGCATGCAAGGCAAGCACCCTACCAACTGAGCTATATCCCCAGCCCCCGAGAATGTTCTACTTTTTAAGGTAAATTTTGTTTTCATTTAAAAATAAAGTCTACTATCCTCTAATAGCTATATTGAAGCCTAAAGTCTGACTAACAAATAATTAGCCAAACCACCACTATTATATCAGAGTACTTTAATTATAAGCAAAGTGTCTATAGGCTAGACTTGAGGAATAAACCTCAGGGCCAAATTCAGTGAACCAGGAAGGAAGTCTACACATTAAGGAATACCTCGTTTCACTGCACAATGACCTGTCAGAGGACCAAGACAGAGAAAGAACAACAAACACAGCCATCAGTATTGATCTCCTTCTACTTGTTAGAGACTCTTCTAAGTATGTACAGTGTATGACCTCATTTAATTCTGCCCACAATTTAATGTGTAAGGTATTTTGTACATTTAACAGATGAGGTGCAGGGAACTAGCTCAAGTTGACACAGAATGGCAAACAATGGCTTTCAACTCAGGTTTGTCAACCTTTCAAAGTCAATGTCACAGGAGAAATTGGTGGAAGCCAAAGGATGACCAGGTGATTACAATCATGAGGCAGTGAACTACGCAATGGTAACGGAGATGAAAAAGAGAAGGGACATATTTGAGAACTATTTAAAGGAAGAAAAATCAGTAGGAATTAGTGGTTTATTTGTGGGGAGAAGGGAAGCAGGAGGAGGCAGCAGTGAGAGTGACTCCCATGAGTCTAGTCTGGGTGGCAAGGTGGACGGCGCCATTACCAGCTCAGACTGGGATTCAGACTTAATGACAAATGGCCCTGCTGAGAGCAGGAGAGGATTAGAAGGGGCTGAGCCAGGGAAAACATGCCTACTCTTCATTCACTTATTCAACAAATATTTCTGAACACCTACTAAGTGCCAGGCCCAGAACTTGGTGCTTGGATCACGATGATGATTTCGTGGCCTCAGCTTTCCAAGAGCGCACAACCCAGAAGAAAGTCAGAAATGTTAGCAGAAAACTGGCATGGTGTGGTGAGTGTCCAATATCGAGGGAGTGAAAGGGGAAGGGGAAACATCCGTGCAGCCGGAACTAGGCAACGGAAGAGAGCACACACTGACTTGTACCTGTGCCTCTTCCTTGGGTTGGTCACTCCCCACTGTACCCGCTCCCCCAAAAGAAATCAAGGGCAGTAATGAGAAATGACAGCAGGAGGAGAAAGCACCAAAGCCCAATTAACAACAGGTGGTAAGGCTGTCAGTTCAAATCACCGTCCTGGAGGCCGAGCGGAGATGGAGCTGAACCTAGATCGGTACTCAAACTCCATTAGACCACAGCACTAATTGCTCAGGGAAGCCCATGTGTTCCTTCTCACCCGCTGAATGTTTCTCTGGCAGTTCAGAAGTTCCAGCCTGCTGCTGTGTCCCCAAACACAGGCACTTGTTTACATTCTTTCCTCACTCTCAGAGATGGAGGCCTGTTTTTTCTTGTTTTAGGCAGCTCAGAGGATGCCCACAGACTGGGCTTCCTGCGGCAGTGTGTGGCTCTAACTCCCCATCAGTCCTCTCCATTTTGTTTGAGTAAGATGACATTCAAATATTATCTGAAAAATCAATATGATCCCCAGCTTTGCTGTATCAGCAGAGCTGCTTGGGGACAGAAGATGGCCGCAGGGCTTACTGATCCATCTCGGGCCCCACTGTCGGGCAAGCCTTCGCCTTCAGTGGCTAGTCTCCAAGACAGGCAGTGGGAACTCGTCTCAAATTGGGCCGCCTCCACTGTCCTCTGCTTTGAATGGTCAGGAGCCATGGATAATCAGATGGCACCAGTAGGGGCCTTTTCCTGGTCTTCTCTCCTGAGGTCCTTATTTCATAAAAGAGAAACTTAGGAAGTGATCTAGACCGCAGACCCCTAGGCCTGGGCAAGATCTGTTCCACCTCCCCACATTCCTCTACAAAGGTGGGACTACCAGAGGATTCTCTCACAGAAAAACACCCAGGACCACAGATAATCCTATCAATGAAGGATAAAGAAAAAAGTAAGTCTGTCTTTTCTTTGAAAGCTAGAAAAAAAAATGTATTCTAGAATCCTTCACTTATCAATGTAATCTAAACTCTCTACATCTTAATTTTCTTAGTGATAAAATGGGAGTAATAATGATATGAACCTTCAGATTAAATAAGATAGACTAGGGCTCTAGGTAAGGAGACTCTACACCCCTGGGGGCATGCTCTTCAAGGAGATCATGAGTCTCAGTCCCTTCGCCTTTTTGCTCCCTGGCTCCTGAGGTGAGCAGTTTTGCTCTGTCATGTGTTCTTGCTGTCATGTACTGCCAAAGACCAAAAGCAACAGGGATTCATCATAGACTGGACCCTACAAAACTGTGACCCAGAATTAACTTTTTCTTTTTGTAAACTGATTATCTCAAGTACTTTGTTATAGCAATGGCAAGCTGACTAAACACACTGTCTAAAATTAATCTAAGAGCTGAGTGCAGTGGTGTGTATCTATAACCCCAGTGACTCAGGAAGCTGAGGCAAGAGGATTCCAAGTCTGAGGCCAGACTAGGCAACTTGGAGAGACCCTATCTCAAAATTTAAAAATTAAAAAAATTAAAAATAAAAAGGTCTGGGACCTAGTTCAGTGGTAAAGCACCCCTGGATTCAATCCCTAGTACTACAAGAAAAATAAATAAATTAATTAGCTAATAAAATTAGCATAAGAATACTGCATCTTAACTTCCAATTCTTGATTGGGGAACATAGCTCAGTGGTAAAGTACCTTTTCAGCACCTGTGAGAACCTGGGTTTAATCTCTAGTACCAAAACAAAACAAAAAACCCCAGGGAATTAATTTCCAGTTCTCAATTCATAATAAAGAGGATATTCTACTACTCTCAAGAGTCTAAAAATGACCATACTAAAAAAGTAGAAAAATTTGCATTTCATTATTGGAATGGTGTGGTTAGCATGCTGAAGATTCTATTAGATGGTACCAATTTTCACATTAAGTGGACATGAGTTATTGCTGAATACTGGAAGCTGTCTCTGGAGAATAAGACATCATAGCCACATAAATGGCAAAGTCAGGTCCTGTGGTATGTCTTGATGTGACATTAAGAGACAAGATGAGAAAAATCAAGTTATACACCAGAGAGAACAGGAAAAGCCTGGGAATGGGGGCGGGGGAATTCTGGCTCCTTCTTTGGCAGGGTAACTGTGGGATGGGGCAGAGGTAATGAGCTGACTGTATGTGCAGAGAATCTCGAGTTTTTCTCAGCGTTAACTGACAGAACAAGACTTTCTCTGGCAAGATACTGGGTCTTTGCAATATGGAAGTAAGAGTCCAAAGTGGCTCTAATTCACTTAATCATAGGGATGAATTCCTACCTAATAATGAAAGTATGCATAAATTTGTGAGAAGGATAGAAAGGATACAGTTTTTTTTTTGTGTGTGTTTTTTTTTCACACTTTGAAGAAATTATTTCCTTCTGCTAAAAGGTCCTTTAAATTGTAATCCCATTTGGAGGTTACTAAACCAGGTTCCATAGTCCTAGGGATCCATGAATAGATTGAGGTAGTCTGTGGATTTGGATGGAAAACAAATCACACCTTGATTTTCACTAACTCCCACTAAAATTTAGCACTTGTATTAAAGATGAATGTAGGCAAAAAAAACCCCAAAAAACAGTAGCTAGAAGTCCCAATGACTGCTGTGTCACTAACAGATATGCTTATCACAGACAATATTGTTGCAATTTAAACGAGGAATTGGGAAGTTTTTCCCAAAAAGATGGCAGATATTGAAGACTTTGAGAGTCATATGGTATCAGGCCAACAATTTAACTCTGCTCTTGTGGTGCGAACACTGCATAGACAATACGTAACTGAATGAGCACGGCTGTGCTCCAATAAAACTTTATTTATGAAGAAAGTCTGTGGGCTTCAGCCTGCTGCTTCATGACATACACACATTATGACTTTGAAAATATAGTAATGGTGTCAGGCACCGAGGTACATGCCTATAATACCAGAGACTCTGGAGGCTGAGGCAGGAGGAGTACAAGTTCAAGGCCAGCCTGGGCAACTTAACAAGACTCTGCCTCAAAATAAATAACAAAAAGGGCTGGGGATGTGGCTCAGTGGTAAAGTGCCTCTGGGTTCAATCCCCAGTACCAATTAAAAAAAAATGAAGTATAGTAATGGTTAGTTCTACTTATTTAATATGTTAAAATCAGTATACACATTACTATATCATACATACAATTATCTTCCTAAACATTTAATGTTATTCATTTTAAAATAATCTGACAAGGGGTCCATGGGCTTTACCAGATTGTCAAAGTTCATAGGCACAAAGATTAAGCTGCCTCTTCACAGAACTACGTATTTATTTACAAATGACTCCGGGGGCAAGGTCTGAAGTGGTGAGGAAGAGGAAAGCCGAAGAAACAAAATCAGAGCTGCAGAAGACATTGTCAATTGCAGCTAACCAGATATGAAATAAAAACTTCTTTGGATTTTCTATGGCAATTGACAGGGGGGAAAAAGGAATTATCTCTCTACTTTCTTTCCTTTTTAAAAAATATTTTTGGTTGTAGATGGACACGGTATCTTTATTTATTTTTACATGGTGCTGAGAATCCAACCCCGTGCCTCACATGTGCAAGCACTCTACCACTGAGCCACAACCCAGCTCCTCTCCCCTACTTTCAGTGACCGCATAAAGTCCGACTACTGGTACATTTCTTCCCTCACTGCTTCAGACAGCACTCAACCATCCCATCCCACCTTCTCATGCCATGCCCTCTTGCTGCCGTGCCTGTTCCCAAAGAGCTTACGATGAAGCCTGTTCCTTAAGCACGCTGTGCTTATATATCCCAAATTATGATCAGCCCTACTAATGATTTCCTTCTCCAAATGTCACCTGAATAATGCCTCCTGGGAGCTGAGGGAGCAACCCTTCTCTTTGAAGGGGCAGGGAAGGAGTCGCAGGAGAGGAGGGCGGGTATGTGGACCAGACGCTTTTCTGTGCCCGATCCAGGTCAAAGCTCCATGAAAAAATATCCTTAGGGTTTCAGGACAGTAAAACCACTGGGACTACATGCAGTGAGTTACATCTTTCTCATGGAATCCGGCTGCTTCGTCCTTAAGTATGGCTACATTAACTTCTAATAATGCAACAGCAGAATACAGTGTGAGGAGAAAGCACCTTCTGCCTAGCTCTGCACTAAACAGTTCTGGGTTACATTTACAATTTTAATAAACTGATTTGTCAAAACTGTCAGAATCAAGGGAGATCATCTGGATGCCAGATGAACGAAAATATCTGTAATTATAAGTTGTCCATTTTTCTCTTTCATCTTCCCTATATGTATCTGTGAGCAGCCACATATTTTCGTGCACGTACATACACATAAATTTTAAATTATTTAAAAAAATCTTGTCATAATAGAATTTGGGAAAGTAGAAAATACAGTTCTCCTGGGATCACAGTGGGACTTGAAGGCTAATCTGCACTCCCCATCTTAGGGCCAACATCCTTTTCCTGAGCTCTGGGGTCAGAGCCAAAACATTTCAGTCTCGTTACCACCTGGACTGTTCCTAATCCTTGCTGATCACTCGCTGTGTGACCACAGGCAAGTAACTTTGGATCTCTGATATTGGTGTGTGAAACAGACATTTTGATATGTGTTATTTGCCCCACATTAGTGGCAATTAATGAGATTCTTTTGGTAAAGAACTCCAAGCCCTCTAAAGAATGTTACAGAATTGTCATGTGTTGTTGGGAATTAATTCAAATACCTTATCCCGAGTTTACACAGAATTCCATCTTTGTAATGTGTGTTTTAAACCATGACATGTGACTACTTCCAATAGGAAGGTAGCCTGCACTTGAGGGCACTGAACTCTCTGTTGCCATAGAAGCAGTGAGGAGAAGAGTCGAAAGATGGAGGACACAGCTGAGACACAGAAGCTGATGGAGCTTGAGAGTCGCCTCCCAGTCGCTCTTTGGGGGCCTGTGTTCTGCCTCTTTTGGAAGTAACTTGGAAAGGCAGTGAGCTCGTCATCAATGATCTTTTTCATCATTACTCTCAGTAGAAAATCTGAGCTAGAAAATTGAGTCACATGGAGAGTGAAGATGCTGTCAACCACCAGTGTTAGTTAGCACAGGCACAAAAATCAGGGCACTTGGGACAGCTTCTCTATACTGGACCCAAAGTTCTGTTCATTTTATTCTCTTGTTTTTGTTTTTTTAAATTTTAAGGTTAAAAAAAATTTTTAAGGTCAACGAGGAATAGTGAATCTAAGTAAAGCTGTGTAGGGAGCTGATGGGACTTTTTATTTTTATTTTTTGGAGGGAAGACAGCTGACTTTTAAACCTGACATTCTAAATGACCTCTGGTGGGTTAAGGGCTGCAGAGAGTGTCTCTCTGGAAATCTTCCAGCCTTGCTCCAAACCCAAGGATAAAATGTGCTAGGAAGCACAATTTACTGAAGGATTTTGCTGATGTTCAGGCCTGTGTTTTGGTGAGGGAGAAGAATCTGCCATTCTAAGCAAGACTTGAAGACTTCTGAAACCAGAAATGGATAGAGATGGACAATGATAAGGCTAAAAGTGACTCTAGAAACCTGTGAGGATAGGCCCCTCAAACCTTCTTCTCGGGGAGAAAGCTAAAGTTCAGAGAGGGTAAGTGACTGCCCAAGGCCCCATGTAGAGCCACAGATAAAAATGAAAGGGGACTCAAATCAGGCTCTGGGCTGTGAGCCGTTTTGCTCTGAAAAGTACTTATCAATGGTCTTTCTTTGATACTGTTCTTGGACAATTTGAAGACAGTCTTTAAAAATATGTATGTTTTTAGTGCATAATAATTATACAAATTAGTGGGATTCATTGTTACATATTCACGCATGCACACAACATAACTTGGTCAATTTCATTCCCCCACACCTTCTGTTTCCTTCCCCTAATCCCTTCTCTTAATCCTCTTCCTCTGCTCTACTGGTCTCCCTTCTGTTTTCATGAGCACACTCCTCCTTTCTTCCTTTTCTCTCTCCACCTTCCACATATGAGAGAAAATACAGGTCCCTGGACTTTCTGAGTTTTGGTAATTTTGCTTAATGCAACATTCTCAAAATTCCATCCAATTTCGTGCAAATGATATAATTTCATTCTTTATGGTGGAATGAAACTCCACTCTTTTTAAGGGATGAAATCCCTTAAAAGTAAAATGTGTTACTAACAAAATGAATAATATTTTGAGACCCCAGTCATCGGGCAGGGTTTTTCCCCCAGTGAACACAAGCATCGGCACTTCTTCTCCATCCCCTGTTCCTCTCTCCCTCTCCATCACACTCAGCTTGCCTTACTTGCACTCTGCTGGGGCAGCCCTGGAGACCCACACATGCAGACCCCCTTTCCAGCAAGAACACCTGGGCTTGGCTTTCTCCTGGCCTTGCTCCTTTGCTAATCCCAGAGGGGTCTAGGTCTCTGCCGACTGCTGCTTTAATCAGTTGCTAATTTGCTTAAACATCTGGTCAAATTTTGGAAATAATCTCAACAGGAGGGTTTATGCAACTTCACTTGGATGTTGAGAGTTCCCACATGCCCTGCTCCATGCCCCTCAACCCCCAGCAAATCACTAGACAGTCTAAGCCAATAAAGAAAAAGTCAGGGAGTATGACTTTGGCTTTTATTCCTCAGTTCTTTAAGCTCCTTAAACTCAATAGGTTCCAAAGTAAACACATGTTCTCGCCTCCACCCCGCCCTCTTTCCCTATGAGAAGTACTGCTTTCTGCTCAGTTGTCAAGCCAGCACTTTGGACTCCTACCTCCATTCCATTCTGGATCCCATATGCCACGGGCCCTCAAGGAGTCCCTGAACTTACTTTCATATTTGGAATCTTCTTTCCAGTCCTACCACTGGCTCCTTATTTCAGACATTCATCACTCTTCACTTTGATCAATACAGTTAGTACCTCATGGTTTTCCTGGATCCACCTCACCCTATTCAATCCATTTTCCAGACTGTAGCTAAAGTAGTGCTTATGAAACACATATCTGACCACGCTGCCTTGCTTAAAATTCCATGGGGGCCTCCCCCAAAACTTTAGGCCCTCTACTATGATGCCTGAACTCCTTGTGACCAGACTTTTATTCCTCCATCTCCATCTCTTCCTACTCCAAGCATATGTGCCCCGGATGCTGGCCTTCCTTTTGCACCCTGTATTCTCCTGTTTGTATACTTTGTGCACACTGCTCTTCTTCTCTGTTGCCTGATTCATTCTAACTTGTTCTTTAGGACTTTGTTAAGCCATAATTACTCCAGGAAGCCTCCATGGCACCTGGTTGGTGCTTAATGAATAAACCAATCAAAATGGTAGACACATGCCAGGTGCAGTGGCATATACCTGTAATCCCAGTGGCTCAAAAGGCTGAGGCAAGAAGATCACAAGTTCAAAGCCAGACTTAGTAACTTAGTGAGGCGAGACCCTGTCTCTAAATAAAATACAAAATAGGGGTGGGGGGGGATGTGGTTCAGTGGCTAAGCACCCCTGGGTCCAATCCCCAGTACCAAAAAAAAAAAAAAGTAGACACATGTTCTAGTAGATGCATCACCTTCTACAGAAACACAGTAAGTGTAGAGAAGAGGGGAAAAAGGCTGCGGAGCGAGAGCTTGGGCTGTAGATTATGTCAATATCATGGTGTGGGCAGAGGTACCTAGTTTCATACACCTTTGACAGAATCATCTTTTACCAAAAGAGACAAAATCCTCAAGAACAGTCTCTTCAGAGGACCTGAAGTTTAGAATGGAAATTTCAAAAGACATCTCAACAAGACTAGTCTTTTGACCTGAGTGGTATTAGCAACAGACTTTGGCATAAAAAGATAAAGAACTGGGTAAAAGAACCTTATCTAGAAGGCAGTATCTCAGCTCTTAGTGGCAGCAGCCTCACAGAGAGTGTCTCTGTCCCCCTGATGGAGACAGACATCAACTCATCAGACAGAACTCTTCCCAGCTTGTCCTCTGCCTTGTGGACAGTGCTGGGTGTGGTGAGTCTCAGAGACAGAGGTTCTCTGCCCACTCCCCCCAGGAGCCAGACTGCTCTTTGGCCAGAGTTTCCATCACCAACACTTCTTGCCGCCATCACCTGCTCCTCATAAACCACTTCACTTGAGAATTAAGTTTTAGGAAGGAAGAAAGAGGTCGCTGGCTAGACTGCGGGTAATCTGGCACCATCATTCCAGATGTTGTGACCCACTTAAAGGGGGTGGCTTGTCTGGACTGCCCATCTCTGACAGCTTATTAGGGAGCATACCCTCCAAAGGTCTAGAGATAAGTCTCCGGGGGAAGCACATTCCCCAATCAAGACTTCACCACCCAGCAGGGGCCAGTTACAAGGTGGGATTCTCAGCTTGTCTCCTTCACAAAGTGACACCAAGATCTTCCTGTCAGCCATAGTCTGGAGTAGTGATGTCATCAAAGGCTTGGGTCATGTAGCCAGAGGCTGCCTTTATGTTCTGAATTACTGAGGTGGCTGAAGGCTTAACTACCTGCCACACCGAAAGTACCAGAGGAGCAGAGAACTGCCCCCCTCCCCCGGCCCCGGGAGGGAGCGCAAAGACCTCAAAAAAGTAAGCAATGAACTAACAATAACAACAACCAAAAAAAAAGAGAGAGAGAGAGAGAAGAAAGAAAAAGAAAAAAAATCCCAAGACAATCATCTGTCTTAGGATGTTTTAAAAAGACTGATCACATCCCAAAGACCAGCTGCATCAACTGCAGGCTAAATCCCAGTGACTGGGGTCTGGTGGCCCCTGCCTTCCTGTGTCTCAACACTGTTTTAAGAATTCTGATAGATACAGAAATAGGAGAGATGGAACAGAAGAGCAGCCAATGGGATCAGCCTCTGCTGCCACCCAGACTGGGTCTGAGCGTCAGCTGTGTTCCTCAAGGCCTTTCAAAGCCAGTTTGCCCACCAACACCTGAAGCAGTTCATTAAAACAGCACTAGACAAAAGCTCTATTTCTTATCCCTCTGCAGGCTTCCTGAACCCAAACGACCAGTGTGGAATTTTTTAATAACAAAAGGAATTCCAAATACCATGCTGTGGCTAGCATAACTCTGCTTGTTCCTTGAATAGCTTAATCAAATGTTTAAAGATACTTTGGATGGATGAGTCTTCTCAGGCTGGTGGGAAGTTCCTTGTTCTTCATATAAAGAGGTAAAGGACCTGTGAGTGTGGGGACATCATAGTGCTACTCTATACCTGTGGGCCCAGAATAAAAACATCAGTCATTATGCTTCAGGTCTCTCTGAAGCATATGGTGAGCAATTCCTTTATGAGTTTAACTGTAGTAAGTGGGATCTCATCTATACCTGTATTGTCTTCTTTAATAAGAACTTAAAACTGGAAGATACAAGAATGAAATGCTCCAGTGTATTACTTAACCATTTTGGTCACAAAAGCAATAACCTACTTTCCAGGAAGACGAGGTGCTACTTCCAGGAGGCTACTGCATCCTGCTGCACATCATGGACTCGAAGCTCATGACCACATGCAGTTGCTCAGATCATCCCACAAGTACCACAGCGTGCCTTCTTCTATACCTGATCATTGCTGATCTCTGATCACATGGCAGCTACCTGAAGGTTGTGATTTCATGTCTTAGAAATGCCTGGTTCCATATAACTGTCACTTCCAAGTGACAGAGTAAGAAGACCTTATTTTGTATTTCTCTATAGGAGTTGTCTGGATCCTGGTTCTCTCATCTTACCAATGAGCCAGGAGGGTTCAGTGAGCAATGCTTAACTTTTTTTCTTCATCTCACTATATCTGAGAGATACGCAGCTCTCCCATTAGTAAGGTTGGAAGTGATTTTTAAGTTGGGGTGAGCAAGGAAAGAAAAGAGAAGTTATCAGAATCTCCTGGGTTGGAGGGACAAGAGAGTTTTTTCAGGCTATAAGTAAGGTTTCCAAACAAAAGGATTTCTATTATTACTTCTAAATGTGAAACTACGTCTGTCACCATACCCATACCCTAATTTTCTCCCTAGTGAGGTTGGGGGTCATGTCTCTTTCAAGATTACATCAGTAATAATTTATACGAATGTGCTGATGGTCTCTGAGCTTGCTCACAGAACCTAAGTTCATGGAAACTCTCCTGGTTGTCAATTTTCAGCAGTAATTGGCATTTGAACTTTGAGAAATTTTTATAAAAAATTTCATACACCTATCAAGTAATACATTTGTTAAGAATAGCTCACAAATGACCCACCCTCACAAATGACCTTTCCTTTGGCTTATATGAACACTAGTTGTTCTTAAGTTTATATGATTTAACTGGAGATTTTTAAATTTGATGGGTTCAACTTTGCAAATATTCTACATGTATTAATGAAAAACAGACATCCTAGGTAGATTTTTAAAAATGAAATTCACATACTTTGTGACTGATATAACATCACATAAGCAACAGTTTGCAAGCTATGGTACTTGCTCAGCAAGTGACAACACTGGGGGCAAGATCAGGGGACCCTCTGTATTGATCCCACCTTCCTTGCTCCAATAAAACTAGAGACTGCTTCCTGTTATTTTTCCACAAACCTACCTGAAACAGAAAGAAAATATAAGAACAGCCGTAGATGGCTCAGTGGCAACGAAGGAAGTTGGGGATGGGGTAGGGACTTTAATCTAAAGACAACACTGGGGTGATCTAGAATCCTGTCCCTGCAGGGGCTGGTGGGTGCCGAATTCTGCATTGCTCCTAAGTGATCCCGGCAGCTGCAGCACGTTATATGTGGCAACTCTTCTAGGATCTCAAAGGGGTTTCAAAGTCATGCTGGCAGCTGCCTCCTGTCGCCCCACTCTATAATGATTGAACTTCTTGTTCCTTTTATAGAGTTGTTCTCTCCTAATAAAACACTAAATGCTGGTCTGAGCAACTGTTCCAGGATCACTAGATGCAATCCTCCCTCCCTCTTCCTCCTCACCCTACATGCCTGATATTTTCTATCACAATGCGCTCCTGTGTAAGTGGCCGTGTCAATGACACGGCCGCACGGGCAAGCACATAGGTTTGAAACTGTGCACACACAAGTAGACACACAAGCACCACCAAGTCCCCTTTTAACCAAACCTGAACTCCACTCCATTTCCAGCTATTTTAAGAGCTGCTACTTTAAAACTGGGCAACCGTCCTAAACACATGAAAGCACACACGAAGCACAAGCTGCCATAAATGAAGAACCGCAATTCATTGTGTCAGGAGTCTGCAGAGGTGATACCTTCAAGCTGTTTGTCAGAATAAAAAGCTGCGACTTGTCAGCTTTTGGATGGGAAGTACTGCAAAGCAAGCCATTTTTTCCTGGCAAATATGAACCACATTTGTAAGGTGTGAACTCTTTCCAAACTTCAAAATGCAGATGGAAACAACACCGATACAGGAATCAGTTCCAAAAGGGTTTCCTAGCTCATCTCAAATCTCACCATCCTTCTCCACATCAAAATCTGGGAACTACAGAGAGAAATTTCAGTATGCTTTGCTGGATGTGGTGGCGCATACCTATAACCCCAGTGACTCAGGAGGCTGAGGCAGGAGGATTGCAATTTCAAGGCCAGCCTCAACAACTGTCCAGGGCCTATGCAACTGAATAAGTCTCTGTCTCAAAATAAAAAATATAAAAAGAGCTGGGGATGTGACTCAGTGGTAAAGCACTCCTGGGTTCAATCCCTGCTGCCAAAAAACAAAACAAAACAAAAAACCTTATCCTTAAGGTTTCATGCCTATATTACATTTAGTTTATGTTTTCCTATTTGACAGAGGATGGTGAGCTTCTGAAAAGCAGGAGCCTGTGTTATCCAGCTTTTGTGCCACTGGCAGCCAGCAAAGTGCCTTGGTAAGCCAGGAGTTGTTGGTTAAATGTTTGCTGAATAAACAAATGAAACCCTAAAACAAAATGGACTTGGCTCGTGGGTACTTGGCTAAATTAGGCAAACTGAAAAAGTCCCTTGAACACATTTGTTCCTCGGATTCTGAATGCTTTTTGTTGGGCTTTTAGCGAGGAATCCTACCTTCTTGAAATAATTCTTTTTAAGTAACTCTCATTTGAGTATAAAGGAAAAAAACCAAAAGAAGCTTCAGGCTCTAATGATAGCAGACAAATTAGAGGCACCCTGAACCTCTGTGCGGCTTTTAAGACCTCTCTAAAAGCATAAATTAAAATGCTGTGATTGGTGATTAGATATTTTAGTTCACATTAGTTAGTTTTTTTTATAAAGTGCTAAATACTTTATTTAAACATTTATTTTTCTGTTACAGAATTTAAGCTTTGCTAATTACCCATTCACGGCTACTCTGATTTCATTGATATAAACTACTTTTAACTAAACTTTATGACAATCAGACTCTTGCCTAGTGCTCCCCAATTAGTTTATAATTACCACCAACTTCTTAGTTTGAAGAAACCTCCCACTCGGAAGGTGGAAGTTTTGAGCCAAAATATGACATTTGACATGGCTGCAGCTGCTAAAAATGTGTCTCCATTAAAGTCAGATGAAGGAGATAAGCTCAGTCTCAGCCTCCAGTGGGACACAAAGGTTGCATTTTTTCTTTTAAGTATAAAAGTGCAACTCTTTCCATTGTCACACTCCCTCCTGTGCTCCCTTCTGTCTCTCCCTGTCCTCTGACTCTCTCTCTTTCACACACACACACACACACACACACACACACACACACACACACTTTCATGGAGTAAGTACCCTAGTGAAGAGTGTGTACCCAGACACACTCATTTGGTCACCAACACTCACACCCGTCTCCCAGTTTCTCTACTCACACTCTGAAGGAACTCGAAGGCAAAGACATAGGGCAAAATAAACATGCCAACAAATTGATTCTAGGGAACAGACCTTTATACCTCTTTCGTTTTTATGGCTTAAGATGGTGCAAAAATGTTACTTACTCCCTAAACAGTGATTAGTCTCTGTAATGTAACATAGCAGATACTTTCTAAATCCTTTTAGCCTTCTCCCCCTTACTGGAAAGATCATCATTTTTTTTTTATTTCAAAGTGGATTTAATAAAGAAAAGGAGTGCTGTTAAAGTAATACGTGAGGCTTTGACATTAAGCAGCGCAACCCTGCGGAGTCGGCAAGAACAGGCTCTCTAATCTCCAGTGATTTATAGAGCTCTTCCTTCATCTCTGTACTTGGGGAGGGCCAAAAAGTTTAGAGACAGCCTGGCGTCCCTCTTACTCCACACCACTAACTCCTGCTGGCCAGTCTGCCTGCTCAAACTTTTAACTCTTTAGCAGCAGCTCGACAGCATACCCATTAAAGCCAGTTGATTCGATTTCAGAGGACAGAGTGGCCTCATTCTACAGGAATGGAAATGGAGGTAAACATCTATGCATGATGCTGAGAAATTGTAAGCAAAGAGCAAAAAATAATCTAAAAATCAAACTGGGCTCCTTTGAAGACGTGTGGAAATGATCAGAAGAGCAGCCCTTTTGTGTAACTGTGAATTCAGTGGGTCAGCATCCCCCACCACTCTGAGTGTGCCAGCTGAATCAGGTTGGCACCTTCTCTCCCACCTAACGCTCAGTACTTGGAAATACAACTCCAGGTCAAAGTCAAAGCTCCACAATATGGTAAGAAGGAGCAGACAAGATGAAGAGTCATCAGCAAGCTGTTCCAACAAGAGGACCAAGGTGGGGGACAGAAGGTGCACTAGTGCGACTGGGAGGAAGTGTGCATGGCCAGGGCAGTTGGGCCCATGTGGTCCTTCTAAAATGGGAGGGACTAAAGGAGTCTGCTATGAAGCTGACTCTGGTCATTTTAAACATTTATTTGTTGATAGATAAATACTAGGAACATGTTTCTTGCTCATCACCCCCATCCTCCAAAACCCAAATCTCCAGAGCCAAGGCTACCTTCAACACCAAGGAACCCGAAAAACACCAGCCACAATTGAGGCCGAACCAGGATTTCACAGACCTCAATATAGCACTCTTGCCCAGTGTTGGGCAAAAGCCGTTGTGAGGATTGGCACATGGGAGTTGGAGCTCCCTTTTGGACATCTCTGCACTGAAATTTTTCAGGGAAACTTCTTCATGTGCCGGTGGGCACGCTTTGTGGTTGCCACGTAACTGGCTTCTTGTCTCTGTTAGTCAGACAAGGAGGCCCTCCTCCTAAGCCACTGGGAGGAAAGAACTCACCTTAGTCAAGGTCTTAGGCTGAAATGCATCTTCTAAACAATCACAGCATGACATCTGCCAACATGGCTGGGAATCTGAAGCAGGAGGTGCATGCCATCTAAGGCCAGGACCACCTGCAGCAGAGATGGCCCAGGAAAAGCCCTTGTACTCAATAACCTTGGGCCCTTGCTGCCTGGTCTGCTCCTGACAAAGAAAGATACAGAGCCCTACTTTAAGAGACTTTCTGGAATCAAGTACAAGTGTCAAGAAGACTGACAAAGATCCATACTGCGTACTTTAGGGCTGACAGATGGCAAGTCAAGGTCACAAAATTCACAACAGATAGTAACAATAGCAAGCAGTCAAAGGCCTTGCTTTTTCACTCTCCACAGCCCATGTAATTTTGTGGATTCAAGAAGCTGGCCGAGTACATCATTTGAAGATGGGGCTGGGGAGGAAACTGAGGCAGAGGCAGGTGGCAACTTGCTCCAGCACCCACAGCCAGCTGGTGAGAAAGTCAGCCCCACAGCCCAGAGTGCCTGACCCAGAGTCCATTAATCCTTGAGGTCAAGTGTCAGTGAGGTAGAGCTATCAGATCAGAGTTTTAATCCAGATTCCCCCACGTCTAGAGGACAGTTGCTAAGTTACTCAATCTTTCCAGGCATCAGCTTACTCCTCTTAAAACAGGAATGATAATTATGCGATCTGTATGGCTGTGAAGATGACATGGGAGAATTGACAAAAAACACACAGAACAGTACCTCGCCGAGTGTGCACTGAAGGAAGGCTAATATTTTATTGTTTTTATGACAGTTTTTTTTTTTTCATCAGAGATTCATGGGCTGGTCCCATTCAAGTGGAAGGCCCACTAACAAATGTACTCTTCTGAAATAGTATGTGGCCCTGGAGCTCAGTCCAAGCTGCTCGGAGCCAAGGCAGTATGGCAGACCGTCTTGCCCATGGCAGCCCGCTGCCATATGCTTCCTGATTTCTGCCACAGTGTGTACCACATTCTGTTGTAATTTATCTCTACAGAGATCTGTTCCTCTACTAGATAGAGCTCTTTAGGGCTAAAGACCAGGGCCTATTCCTAGCTGCATCTCCAGTGTCTGGCTTAGGTGGCCCATAAATATTTCTGAGTGAGTAAAGGAATGAATATAGTTCGAAGGGCCTAGAAAGCATTCTTAGTCTTTCCTCCCTCTGGCTAGGATTTCTGCAGTGTAACTTGTCTCATATGCTGTCTTTTCACTCTGGTAAGCTCGGGGCAGAGTTTAGAGACCAAACATATTTACAGTCCAAACTTCTTTGAAGGTGACACACTCAAGGAGCCCCTCTGGCACTCTGGGAGGTGCTTTCACAGGGGTGTGAAGTGGGTAGTTAACTGACCCCTTCTCACTGCGTTCCCACAGATCCTGGCACATGGTTAGCACTCTCTGTTGGTGTGAAAATCCCTATTACTTCATGTTATTTTTTGGTCTCACATCAAGCAGCAGCATGCTAATGTGAGAAATCTGGAGAAACCCCATGTAGATCTAATTGTCAATGGCCTCCAGGGTCAAAAACACCAAGTCACCCTCCTCCCCTGTTGCCCATGGTCCAGGTTCCACCACCCAGAGGCCTTTCCACCAGCCAGTCATCTCCAACACAGGAGGAAGAGCCCAGCTACTCCGGCTTCATCAGGCCACAATGATTTTCAGAGGCAGATTCCGAGAACTTAGAGGCAAGAGGAAATGTGTCACAGTCCCTCCTGTGCAGGCTCACCAAGGGCCAATTGCAGACCTACTCTTGAACAGTGCAAAAGCTGTTTTGTAGAACTCTGGTGGTACATGCTGGGAACTCTTCAGAGATAACTTCCCACCAGTTGGTTTCTTTGTAAAATGTTTCTGGTTCCCCAGTAACAAAGGTGTCATGATATTCTGAAGGCCAATGCCTGGTGCTGGTTTAAGCTTGAGGTTTCAAAATAAATAAAGTTACATGAATTTTTCAATATTCACTTAACTTTATTTATTTTTAAAACAAGCTTACCAAGTCTTAATAATCAAAAAACAATTGGGGGAGGGCTAGAATTTATTGGCTGAAAGAGGACTCACCAGGAAGGGGTAGGAAGATGTGAGGAGCAGGGCCCTTGTAGGCTCCTTACCTCTGGGAAACTGCAAATCCCAGCTCCTAGCTCCTAGCCTCTCCTCTCCTGGAAAAACAAGCCTTATCGGCCACCCACAGTACTTCAGTTAGTAAAAGGGCTCAGGAATGTAAATCACACTGGGGTGAAGTGTGATCCTAATTTGCACTTAATCAAAGCCAATTAGAGGTACATTGTTTACACAAAGCCCATGCATCTCAATTATACCTAGCACAGTCTAAGACAGTTTTGAGTTCAGACCTTAATTCTGCTTAATTAGAGAAGTAAACATTTTCACTGAGTCAATCCTCTAGTCTACTCCAGAGCCTAGGGGTAAACCCCAAACCAAGCATGCAGAGCTTCTCACTTGAGGGCCAAGAAAGTGTAACTGACACCTGTTGAAAATGTGCAGAAAACACAGGTAAGTATTCAGACCTGGGGGACACCCGAGGCTGGCGACATAGCAGAGTTTTCGCTCTCATACACAGTTCATCCTGCCTACTCTGCAATTCACTAAGTATTAATATTTTTTCCCTCTTCCTTTTCTGCATCTTCGAAAAAAACAAAAACAAAAACAAAACAAAAGGACAGCCTAGGAAGACAGACAAAGCAGAGGATCCGAATTCAGCTCTTCAGGGACACTGTTTGTGTCCCTGGTTCACTGGGTCCCTAGTCTGCTGACACAAAGGCAGTTTCAGGGTAGCTGGTTTAAATCACGGGGAGGCAGAAGAGGCCCCCAGGTTAGCATCAGTTGGTAGGCCACAAGACAACAGCATACTCTGAGACGGAGGGCAGGAATTTAGGACAACAAAGCTTTAAGAAGCCAGATGGCCAGGAGAGGGCTTTCAGAACCTCACTCACCCTCTGTTCAACACATAGGTGTGAAGCCTCAGCTAGGTGCCAAGGAGGCATCTGCCAGCCCTTCTAAGGAGCCACCAGTGCCCTCGCTTCCTGCTCTCCCAGCAAGGACCTCCATAGCTCTTCTGTGGATTCTTCTTCTCTAGCTTTGCAATAGTCTTCTTGGCCTCAGGGCAACAAATGAAAGTCCAGGTGAGTTGAAAAGCCAAAAAGAGTGATGTCTGAACAGAAGAGAAAAATGCAGCCATGGACTGCACTACGAATGGCAGGAGCAGAGGTAGCCCCAGAGGTCCAGATCTAACACCAAAGCACAAATTAAAGACACCCAGTTGAGTGAACTCAAGTTCTCACTGTTTAAAAGTCAACTTAGTTTTCCAGCCATATTTTGATAAAATTGCTCTCTAAATTCACCTGGCCATCCCTTCTTCATCTCTGCCTCCCCACAAGTAGGGAAAGAAAAGGAGAATGAAAATAGTGTGAAGTGCCTGGCAAGGGCGGCTGCTTAAATGTCTGATGGGTCAACTGTAGGCATCCACAGCTAACGGGGTTAATTGTGATTTTTTCTAAGGATGTCATTTGTATTAAAACATTAATAAGCCAGGTGTGGTGATGCACACCTATAATCCTAGCAGCTCGGGAGGCTGAAGCAGGATCACAAGTTCAAAGCCAGCCTCAGCAACTTAGCAAGACCCTAAGCAACTCAGTGAGACCCTGTCTCTAAATAAAATACAATAAAGGGCTGGGATGTGGCTCAGTGGTTAAGTGCCCCTGGGTTTAAGGCCCAGTACCAAAATAAATAAATAAATAATAAAATGATAAAATCTCTGAAGGAACTAGGTAGGGCCACTGAATGTCCCGCTGCCTAGTTGTTTCCAATACATAGGAAACAAAGTGGAATGAAAGAATCATCGCAACTTCTAGATTATGACATCACAGCATCAATGCTGTTTAAGTTGCCAAGTACTGCTCTATTTTTAATTTTAAAAGGAAAAAATTATAGTCCAAAATATAACATGTATTTCCATTTATTAAAAATCACTGAATTACACATTTAGGATCTGGGCATGTCTCTGTATGAAGTTTACCTTGATAAAAAAATGTTTCAAAGTACACGTTTTAGGTACATAAAGAGTTGATACAATTTAACCAACTCATTAAACAAGGATGGAAGTGAAAATAATAGTGTCCAAGTCTCTCAAAGGGAAGTGTGGAGAACTCTGGAAGGGTTGGGCACAGTACCCTATGTCAATGGGCTCCCTTCCTTTTCATCCAACCTAGCTCCTCTATTGTATTACCAAGGACCAATCCAAACATGGCTTCCTATAATTTCAACATGTCCTTGAAGTCTCCGTAGGTCAAGCTAGGGAATTTTCCCTCACTGACACAGGAAATCACATCTGACTAACAGTAAACCACTTCCCAAAAGATCTTGCCTTTGAACTCTTTCAGCACAGTAAAAACGAACTGGGTTCTCTGTTTCTGAATATTATCCAAATATCCCACTTTTCCCAAGCATCCAACTCTTAGAAGTTACTAGTCTGGACCTTTGGGGAAAACTTCTCATTAGAGGCCCCACTCTTCCCACCTTTTCCAACTCCAACCAAGGCTCAGGAAAGCCCCTCATTAGTAAAGTATTTCCAAAGAAGCAAGAAGGAAATTTTGCATTTATGAGGTTTGCTTTTTCATAGAGAAAATTTCATTCCAAACCCAAGATCAATTATGAAGAAATATCACAAAAGCACAAATGAATGCATTCTTTACACTTTAAAAAGTACTTTTTCACACTAATTCATTTGATCTTTTCAGATATATATGAAAATTCTAGAGGCCAAGACACAGTCACTGTTTGGTTTAAAGTGCTATAGTGGTCAATGAGGCCTCTGAATCCAAATTCAGTTCCTTTTACTGTACTAAACCACCTAAATTGAAACAGTTGTTTAGGAAAAAAGTTCTTGAACATCTGTTATGTGTACAACATTCTTGTGGAAAGGAAGTAACAGAAAAGAAGAGTAAATGTTTACCATGAAAACAAGTTTTAAACAATAAGAGAAATGGAGAAAGCTATTTTAAGCATAATACAAGCCCCAGAAACCATTAAAATTACTGATAAATTTAAATTCATAAAATTTCCATATGGCAAAAATATCACAAGTGTGTGATATCACAAGATACTGGCAAATTTGAAAAAAATTACTATATATACCAAATAAAGAACTAATAAATATACTAATATAAATATACTAATTTTAGTCATTTACTAATTTGCTTAGTCACAGAAAGCTATTCCAAATCAATATGAATGAGGCCAATACCCTAATAGAAAAATGACATGTAATTATATGAAAAGGTGCACAATGCCAGTCTAAGAGAAATGCATATAAAAACTACAATGAAATGAAACCTTGAATCTCCCCCCTGGCAAAGACTGAAAGACCTGATAACACTTACTGGCAGGGTGCAGAGAAACAAGTGCCATTTAACACACTGTGGGAGTATAAATTAGCATAGTAACTATGATAGAAAATTTAATTACAAAAAGATTCTGAGGTTGCATATCTTTTGATCTGGGAATTCTACTTCTAGGAACTAACTGTACAATTGTCTAATTGTTTACAATTTTATGATTGTAAAAATCACACAAATGGCCAAAGATGTAAGATATTTATATTAGCACTGTTTACAATGAAAAAGATTGAAACAATAGGGGCTGCTAAGTAAATTTTGGAAAACTACATTATCCCTAAAAATAAGAAGGATATTCTTTAAATATCTTTAAGGGAAAAAGAAAAGACTGTATACGTATATTTAAGAGGCCAAGATATTTGGAGGAATGCCTCTTGCTGAGCACATACAAATACCCAGTAGTACTGATTTTTTTCACATGAATATGACCTTGGTTTCAAGTTACAAGAAGTTTTTACACCCATCACTTTATCAAAGGTATACAACCACATACCAAGGTAAGTACTGTTGTTCCTTCCTGTTATACAGATCTATCAAAGCTCAGAAAATGTTAGGGCACTCACCTAAGACACAAAATATTTTGTGGCAATGTTGTGACTCAAACCTAGATCTTGACTCCAAATTACATATTCTATGTACCAGGTTAACTACCTCACATCCCTTTCCAGAAGCTGGACCCAGTGGCACCCAATCAATGCCCCTGGGACTTAAAGAACTGTAAGTGCCTTTGAGGCGGACTATTGGTTACCTCTGCATATATCACAAGGAGAATTGCAGGCAGTTAGAATGTGCACAAAATCCTGCTTCTTAATGCAATGCATATCTTTCTTTATTCAAAATGGAAAGATGGGCTTGGGGTGTAGCTCAGAGGTAGAGCACATGCCTAGCATGTGTGAGGCCCTGTGTTTGATCCCCAGCATCACATTAAAATAAAAATAAAAATAAAAATGAATGGACATATATACATAAAAAATTTATTAAAAAATGAATGGAAAGCACTCACTTATTTGGGGGCGGGGGAGGTGGGAAGAACATGGAACCACAGGTAGGGCGGTAACTATACTATGCCCCGGCCCACACTAACTTGCTGGGGAAATCTGGAATAATACTTCCTCTCTCTGGACACCAGGTCCTTCAGTGTGAAGCAGGGGGCTTGGACTGTAAGGGCTCTGAGGTCCCAATCACTCTACTCTTTGTTGAACCAGAGAGGGCTCCTTGAGTTCTGCTGACAGTGGAAAAAGGACCATTAGAGATGAACATTTAACTAAAGGAAGAACTCGACTATGGAGCCAGGCTAAATAAAAGGTTAACATAGAGAGGGACCAGGAGAGGGAGGAAGCCAGTCAGAGAAGGCTTAGCAAAACTGACACTGCCACAGTCATTTAGGAAGCCTGCAGCAGCCAAGCCCAACTTGGCTTGTGGTTACCTGCCTGGTCTTTTTTTAAAAATTTTTTTTATTTTTTTAACTCAAGCAGAGGGACCAATGCCACCTCACCACGGAGGCCCGATGGCTTGGCCCACTGTTTTAAACATGGTTTGTGGTCTACACCAGGATGGAATGAACAATTCTGTGTCCTCCAGTCCCTTGGAGGAATTAAGACTGAATGTAACATGCTTATCCCAAATGGCCGTGATGGAGACTAATGAGCAGACACTGGGCTACATAAAAATTAGACCCATAGTTTTTCTAAAAATATCCCCTGCTAAGGCCCAGGGAAATTTGCACAATATAAAGTGGCTTGTGGATCTCTTAGCCACTACAGCCATTCAAGAAGAACCCAAATAGTAAGGAATGAAATGCTGCACCCTGCTCACACACCTGCCTCAAGGGATAACTGACTAGAGAAAAGGGAAAAAATTAGCAAGAGTTTCTATTCTGTTAGGTGTGTTAATCCTGGGTTGCAAGAAAAAGAGAGAAGGAGGAAGAGGAGGAGGAGGAGGAGGAGGAGGGAGGGAGGGAAGGAAGGAGGAAAGAAGAAGAAAAACCCACAGAGATTTATTGAAATATGATTCACCAGATGTGTTGGCACATGCCTGTAATCCCAGTGACTCAGGAGGCTGAGGCAGGAGGATCACAAGTTCAAGCCTCAACAACTTATCAAGACCCTCTCTCAAAATAAAAGTAAAATAAAATAAAAAGAGCTGGGGATGTACCTCACTGGTAAAACACCTCTGGGTTCAATCTTCAGTACAAAGAAGGAGGGGGTGGGGGAAGAAGGGAAGGAAGGGGAAGAGGGGGAGAAGGGGGAGGAGGGGAGGAGCGGGAGGAGGAGGAGAAGAAGAAAGGAGGAGGAGGAAGAAGAAAGAAGAAGAAGAAAGGAAGGAAGAAACAAAAGGAGGAGGAGGAGGAGGAGGAGGAGGAGGAGGAGGAAGAGGAGGAGGAGGCGGAGGAGGAGGAGAATCACCTATTATATCTTACTTGCTTAAAGGGTACAATTCAATGGCTTTTAGTGTATGATAGAACTGTGTGAAGGACACCACAATCTATTTTTGTACATTTTGATTACTCTATAAGGAAACACTGTACCCCATTAGCTATCACCTCCCAATCTCCACATACTTCTAGTCCTAGGCAATTACAAATTTACTTTCTGTCTATAGATTTGCCTATGGTGGACATTTCATATAAATGGAAACATACAGTATGCTGCCCTTTGAGAATGGCTTCTACCAGTCACAGATATTTACAAGGTTCCACTACACTGTGCTTGTAGAAACATTTTACTCCTTTTCATGGAATAATATTCCACTCTATGGACATAGCACACTTTGTTCATCCATTAGTCTGCTGCCCCTGACAGTTGGGTCTTCTTCATTTTTGGACTACTGTGAATCATGCTGCAACAAATGTTGATGCCTGACCGTCTGTTTCTGTCACTGCTTTCAATTCCTTTAGAGGCATCGTTCATGGGTTGACAGACATTTGTTTCCACATTTTGTCCATTATGAGCGATGCTGTTATACACATCTGTGTACAAGTTTTTGTGGGGTATGTGTTCATTTCTCTTAGGTAGATCCTCAGCTGTGGGACTGTTACAGTGCATGGCTAATTCTGTTTAACTATCATATGGTAATTCTGGTAATTTCTGAGGAATTACCAGAGAGTTTGGCAAAGGGGCTGAACTACTTTACATTCTGTGCAGCAGAGGATAAGGGTTACAGCTTACCCACATTTTTGCTAATACGTATTAGCACCTCTCTTTTTCATGAATGTCATCCTAGAGGGTGCCAACCATCTCAAGATGGTTTTGAATTGAATATTCCTGATGAATAATGATGCTGAATATTTTTTCAAGTGGTTATTGGCCATTTTGTATCTTTGGGCAACTATCTATTCAGATCCTTTGCCTGTTTTTAAATTAGTTTTATTATTATTATTATTATTATTACTATTATTAGTACTATTACTACTACTACTACTATTACTACTACTACTACCAGGCATTAAACTCAGGGGCACTCAACCACTAAGCCACATCCCCAGTCTTATTTTGTATTTTATTTAGAGACAGGGTCTCACTGAGTTGCTTAGTGGCTTGCCATTGCTGAGGCTGGCTTTGAACTCACTATCCTCCTGCCTCAGCCTCCTGAGCAGCTGGGATTACAGGCATGTGTCACTGCACCCAGTTTTTTTTTTAAAATTCTTGAGTTTTAGTTCTTTATATATTTTAGATACAAGTCCCTTATCAGTTGTATGATTTGCAAAAATGTTCCCCTTTTCTGTTTTTTTCTGTTTCTGTGCTGTACTTTCCTGATGTTAGCTTTTGAAGACCAAAACTTTTCAATTTTGATAACATACATAACATACAGTTTACCCATTTTTTTTCTCTTTGTTAGTATTTTGGTGTCATATCTAAGAAACCACCATCTAATCCACAGTCACAAAAATTTACACATATGTTTTCTTCTGAGTCTTACAGTTTTAGCTCTTACATTTGGCTGTTTGACAAATTTTAACTGTTGTTGTTGTTATTGTTTGGTTTTTGGTGCTGGGATGGAACCCAGGGTCTTATTCATACTATGCATGTGCTCTTCTGCTAGGCTACACCACCAGCCCTTTCATTTCTTAATATAGTGTGAGGTAGGATCAAACTTCATCTTTTTATGGGTGGATATACAGTTGTCCCATTGCCACTGCTGAAAAGAATTGCTTGGTGACCCTGTTGAAGTCGAGGCCTCCAACTTTGATCATTTCCAAGATTGTTTTACATCCCTTAAACATAGGAAATTTAAGGTCAACTTGTGAATTTCTGCAAAGAAGTCGGCTGGGACTTTTGAAAGGACAGTGCAAAGTTTGTAGCTCAATTTGGGAAGCAACACCATCTTAACAATATTGTCTTGTGATCTATGAATACAATATAGCTTTTATTTAGGTCTCCTGCAATTTCTTCTGTCATTTTTAGAGTTTACAGTTTGTACTTTTTTTGTTAAATTTATTTCCAAGCATTTTTGATGCTATTATAAATGGAATTGCTTTCCTACTTTTAACTTTGGTTTGCTCACAGAAACACATGTGTTTTTTGTATACTGATATTATATCCTGCAACCTTGTAGAATAGGCTGCTGTCTATAACATTATCAAGACTATCAAGAAAACCACTAAGTATTGTGATGGCTTTGTACTGTATCAGCTTAGCTAGGCTGGAACTATACTTTGAGAATTCTCCTCCCTATGTGATTATGAGTTGGGATTAGCTACAAGAGAAACTTGGGAACCATGTGGAAGATAGAAGTACAGCGGCAGTAAGTGTACCCTGAAGGATAAACGGAGGACACTTGGCACTCCTGCAGCTGGGCAGACTGGCCAACTTGCCAGGCCTGCACATCCCTTCAGCTCTCACTAGATATCTTTCTTCAGAGACTTCTTGTAAGACTCAATGCAAGCCAGAATGACATCTTTACACTGTTATATGCTCTTTTTAAAAAAATTATATATTTTTTTAAAAAAAATATTTATTCTTTAGTTGTAGGTGGACACAATACCTTTATTTAATTTTTATGTGGTGCTGAGGATCAAACTCAGTGCCCCACACATGCTAGGCGAGCGCTTTTCCTCTGAGCCACAACCCCAGCCACCCAAAATTATATTTTTCAAAATAAAGGTAAATAGACTGCATCACTTTTTGATTTAAATTGTTCTAATTAGTTATGCATGATGGTAGAATGCATTTTGACACATTGTATACAAATGGAGCACAACTTCTCATTCCTCTGGCTGAACAGGGTGCTGAGTCACACTGGTAGTGTAGTCATACATGTATATAGGGTAATAATGCCTGTCTCATTTTATTGTCCTTCCCATCCTCACTGTCCCACCCCTCCCCTCACTCCCCTCTGCACAATCCAAAGTTTGAAATAGATATTTTCAGACTAATAAAAACTGAGAAAATTCCAGCTAGTATATGGGTAATTCAGGAAATAGTAAAGGAGATTTCCTTTTCCGAAGGAAAATTATGAAAAACTGAAACTATGATTTACACAAAGGAAGAACATTGGGAATGGAAGCTACAGGAATATATACTGCACCAAAATAAGGATATAAAGCCAAGAAAGAGTACATAGGACACAACAAGGCACAGGAGAGGAGGCCAAAGGAATTCCCTAGCAATGGCAGTGAAGGGAAATCTTAAAAGATGGTCTGTTTCAGGCATAAAGGCCAACAAGCCCACAGTGGAACAGATATCAAGAGATAAGGCAAAAGTGATAAAAAAATCTAATGTGTTTGAACAGGAGCAGATCTAGTTTTGGGTAGCCTGAAACCTATACAATATTAGGAGCTCCCAATGAGAAAAAGAAAATAAAAATTGAGATATAAGTATTAAAGTAATTTTTTACCTAGAATGAAGAAAGGAACACACAGAAACTTTCCCATTTACTATAAAATTCTGCCTTCCCAAATGGATTAAGGAATATATCCTAAAGATAAGTCTTATTCATTTTCAAGACTGAGTTGTCAAAAGAACTGTTAGTTTATAGAAAACACTAATAAATGAATGAATAACAAATGCAAAACAGAGAAGGATGGTAGAAGCAGAAGTACACAGTCCTCGAGAACAAATATGACTAAGAATACAGAATCGTCAGTGAATGACAGCCTACAGCCTATCTGTGGCCTGAGTGACATCCACAAGTGAGTAACAGTTTCTTTCCAGGCACAAAATGTAGGACATAACATTAAATATTCAAGAGATACATGACCCAGTTTTTTTTTTTTTTTTTGGTGGGGGCAGGGTATGGATTTTCAGTTAGCCTTGAGCACATGTGAACCTATATAGGACAGGTTCTTAGGCTTAGAGGAAAAGAGAACAAAAGAGAGCAGAGTCTGTCACCCAATGGTCATGTTTCAGGTCAAATGGTACTTTCTTACATAGTGCTTCCTGGCTTTGTCTGGAAAATTCCATGTTTTACCCCCTGACCACCTCCCCTTGAGTACTGAATCAGACTGCACTCTTGTGGGCATCTCTTACTTTTTGGAAGCACACTTTTTGGAAACATGGCATCCATTCATTTATTCACTCACTCGCTCGCCTACCAAATGCAGCTAAGTGTTGGAAATTCAAAGATAAAAAAGACCTGGTCCAACACTGCAACTGTCGGTAAGCCGACTGAACATTCTGGGGGGACCAGACGTTCACTTGATTGTTTTCAAAGAAATAAAAGACCTAGCATCACTACTTAATATCTTTGAAGTTACCAAACACTATAGGAATGTAAAAATGAACTTTGCTTTCTTGGGAGAAAGAAGACAAGAAGAAAAGAGCCTTGCTTTTGGAACTCCGGCTCTAAAGAAAACATGGAGGTCCCCTTTTGAATGTATCTCTGGCCGGAGATATTTCATCCTTGGCAATGGATAAGGGTGCGTGTGTGAGGACACTGTTTATTCAAGCCCTTCTGCAATTTACAAATTGACACAAATAACAGTGGAGACATTTGCAACTATGGAAAAAGGGTGTTTACAAAGTGGGAGAAAATAGACTAAATAGGCTTAGATTGCAGAAAATTTCTAACACGACATGCGATGGGCTGCACAACAGCAGAAGGTGCAAAGGGCTGTGAGTCAGCCTTACTGCAGCAATTAGATCTTTAAAAAGATTTCCTAAATATGTCAGCTTCAGAAACAGCATCTACATGTAAGGTCATCTTGGTAAACCCTGAGGACACTGGACAGGAAAATTTTCCTAGGCCTCTTGTATCATCTCTTCACTCTTAGATACAGCTTCTCAGATACCACGCCTTGATCAAATGTTAAATCATTCAAGCCCAAGGCACTTCTCACACTTTCCTTAGGAAACTACTTCTCCTTTCCCAAAGCCTTTCTCAAATGCACCAGCCATCTCCTTTGTCCACTAATGGGCCTGGGCATGTTTGTCTCTTCCTCTTTAAAGTCATCTGTGTCCTTCACCCTTTGAACCTTCTCCTTGGCTCTGAATGTCCTAACTAATGTCCCAAGTACTACAGTAAAAAACAAGATCAAATGCTAAAACACAATGCTAACTTGGTGTTACAGAAGTGTTCATATGAAAAGCATCAAATTGCTTGTTAATGATCAAAAGTGGTGTGCCTAGAATAAACATCATTTTAATGAAAGTGAGGACAAATTGCCCCTATTAGAACCTGACCCTGACTACAAAAGCCTTCAAATGGATTTCATATTTTTACAAAAATCAAAATCAAACATCAACTCTTCTTAGAATTGAGAAAGGAAAATCTTTTAGCATTCTTGAAAGGTGACGTTGGGCTCCCACAAGAAAAGCACCCTTGTCTTTTATTGGGGGAAAAGAATAACTATTCCCAAGCTTAGTTAGCAAGACAAGACGTAAGTTCAGGAGTACTTACTACAAAATTAGTACAGTCCAAGATTTTTTAGAAAAAAGGCAAAGATCACGGTTATTTAATCTTTGTTACACAAAAGCCAGGACAGCATTACACATCCAAACACTGGCAAATATACTTACTATTTGGTGGTAAACAAGGAAGATATTTTATACAATGAAGTCTAATTCATTCATTTTCACTGCTATAAAATAAATACATAATGATTTTTAATTTATTCTTTTTGTTCATCTGAAATGAACATTGTTAAATGAGTTAATACAAGTCAAAATTTTCTCTCGATTATATAAGTAGATGTGTAACTCAAGATCTTACAATAACAATAATAACTGACATTTAATAGTCCTTACTTTGTACCAACCATTGCTCTAAGCACTTAAATATATTAACTCAATCTTCATAATAACCTTATAAGGGTTCTGTCATTATCCTCCTATTCCAGATAGGAAGTGGTCTGACTCTAGAATCTACACAACTTCACTAAACATTGAAAACTGCCCTCTGAAGGGACTGTATTAATTCATACTTCTACCAATAGGGTGTGAGTTTCCACATCCTGACCCTTAGGGTCAGTTGCAATTTTTTGATATCATAGTATTAGGTATTAAAATTTTCCTATATGGATAACCATTTATTTGTCCAGCATAATTTATTGAACAGTCCATCTTTCAGTACTTATCTGTAATGTTTATCTGTCATAAATGAAGTTCTCACATACTTGTGGATTTTGTTTCACTGTATATCTTTCTCTGTAATAATACCACCTGCCTTAATTATAACAGCTTTATAATAAAATTCAATGGAAAAAAACCTGTTTTGGAGAATCTCTGCTCCTTCAGAGCCACATTCTGCACTTTTCCACCATGCTCTGTGAGGCTGATGGATGGCACCAACTGGATCCCTTCTTCCCTGATTCAGCTCATCAGAGTCAGTGGCAGAGGAATGAAGGGCAAAATGAGAACCAGGTCAAGGTACTTCCCCTGGGCTCCCTCACTACTGTGCCCAGGTCAACAGGTGCTGTTCCTCTCCTGATGTCTGTCAGGTCTCTATCTCCTATGGATAGAGCCACAACAACGTCTGGCTTCTCATAACCCTTGGATCTCAAGCCCAGGGGCCCTGAAGGCATCTTGCTTTTGCTCAATTTGCAAGTTGTACCTTCTTCTACCGGTTTCTTGGTTTTCCTAAGCTTGGCCACACTTTTGTAAATAGGTGCCTCATTAACTCTATTTAGTAGAATCCTTCTGCATGTGCCAATGGTTTCCTGTCAGGACTCCTACTGATTCAAAACTTTATCATAGGCCAGCTGGGTGCAGTGGCACATACCTGTAATCCCAGGAATTTGGAAGGCTGAGGCAGGAGTATTGCAAATTCAAGGCTAGCCTCAGCAAGTTGGTGAGCTCTCAGCCACTTAGCAAGACCCTATCTCAAAATTTAAAAAAATAAATAAAAATAAAGGGCTGGGGATGTGGTCCAGTGGTAAAGTCCCCTTTGGTTTAATAACCAAACAAATGAAACTTTATTATGATTTTCATTTAATTTCTAGATCAGGGGACAAATGATGGTTTTAAAATATGAAGTTTTCCTATCCATGAACATGTTATTTCCATTTACTTAGGTCTTTTTTCATTTCTTCAACTTTGTCTTATAAATTTCCTAGACAGGTTTTGCATTTTTTGTATGGATTATTCCAGTTTCTTTGTGTTGTTGATGATTACTGCAAATAGGACCTTTTATTCCTCGTGGGTTACTCTTGGCATGTAGTAATAATATACTTAGCAATAATAAATAAAAATTAAAAATTGGTAAAGAGATCTTTTCGAGATCCCTTATTAATTTTAATGGTTTGTTGATTCTCCTGAATTTTCTTTTTCTTTTCTTACAGTGCCGAAGACTAAACACAAGGACTTGGACATGCTAGACAACAATTCCAACACTTAGCTATACCCCCAGGCCAGTTTTTCTTGGATTTTCTATGTAGCAAATTACATCATGAGGTCAGCCATGTCTCCTTTCCAATCCTTATTCTTACCTCTGGTTCCTATTTCACTCTATTAGCTAGTACTTCCAGTACGATGATGGGCAGAAGTGTTGTCAATGGGCCTCCATCTCATTTCTCCTAGATTTCTCTTCATTAAGTAAAATCACCCTTGGTCTCCTAGTTTTCTTTTGTCTTGAAGTTATTATATTCAAATCAAAGTGCTCAGGGTTACACTCGCCACGCACTAGTCCTAGTGACATTATCATATAGAAATGAGAAGACTTGTCTATCAGTGAAACAGTGTTATGAGCTGTGAGCCTCAGGTTAGGTACGGCTCATTTAAACAACGAGGTTCAGGCAGTTCAACCAGTGGTTACGTGCAACCATCAATTCATTTACTAGAAATCATGAAGATGGTCACATCAAACAGCACATGATTTACTATTTCAGCCTTTGAAACTGGGGTAAAAACATGCAGAAAAGAAATAAACAGCTTTTTTTTTAATGAAAGTAATAACAGAAGAGTAATGAGGTTGGAAAACAGATGTGGACAGAAAGAAGCTCGTGCTACAGTGTGGGCCACACAATCTGGAAAGGAATGATAAAAAAAAAAAAAAACAAAAACACTTTACAAGCTGTTTTGAGTCTTGAATTAAAAGAGTAATCAAGCAAGGCTGACTTATAAAGGGTCAGGGGGTGGCATCCTGCAGCAGAGAATAAGCAGAACTCCTTTTCCTTAACTGTCCCCTGCCCAGTGAAGTCTGGGAAGAAGGACTCTCTTGGGTAGCAGCCTCTCTGAGCAGATTCCTGGGTCAGTGTTTGCCATCTAACCTCCCTCCCTGCCCACCCGCTCCTCAGGGAGGGACTTTCCTAATGGGTTGGCCCTTTTCAGTCCGGTTTAGTCTCTGGCTCTTTCTATTCCAACATGGGCACCTCGGTCAACTTCTCTGACTTCCAGGCAAAATGTGTCAAATGAGATAAACGTTCGATGCTGGTTTGGGAGCACACGCACACTCTCAGTGATTTCTTCCCACATCCTTTTTTTAACCGGGTCTGCCTCCTAGAGCCAATCAGAATGTGTATCAAATAATCCCAACCAAAGCCTCACCGAGTTGTTGTTGTTTTTTAACTGCAGCATTAAGCACAAGGCAGAGCGACGCTGTGGCATTGAGGCAGGGTACTTGGTAAACGGAAGAAAAAGCCTGATCCTGTTTCCAAGGAGATTAACCACACAAAGGTCATTTTCTTCTTCTCCTATGGGCATCGCTATTAATGGCGCTTTATGGTGCAATTGTCAGACACTCGTCAGTTTACCAAACTGTGTTAGTCTGCACTAAGTGTCTCCCAAGTGGAGCTGTGAGAACGCAGTCTGCTGCTGTTGTCTGACTCGGCCTCTGAAAGCTTTCAAACTCAACTACTGAAGTCCAGCCAGCATCTAATTTTACCCGTGAGTTCCAGGAGAGAGTAAAGCTGGTGGGAAGATTACAGAGTTCCTTGAAGCTCTGACCTACAACAGGAAGAGAGTTGTCAGCCTTCATGTCTCTCACCCTAAATCCCAAGGAAAACAACAGTGGCAGGACATTTTATAACACGTTCCCATTGTAAAACTGCATATTTCAGAAACATGACGCTGGCTCCCTTGTTTTCCATAGACCTTGTGTCAGTATAAACAGATGATCTTAAATTGAGTATTTTTACTTAAGCTTTTCAATTCCAATTTGTCTAATGTACTTGGGTTTCTCTGGGTTTTCTTGTAAAACTGTGGCCATCTACTGTTTTCAAATTGGCTAATGCCTCCACACATTCAGCTCAGATCCCTGAATTAATGTCCTGGGAATCTCTGGTAATGTTAGTGGGAAATACCACAGTGATTTCAGAGGTCCAGGGGCATTTTGAGCTTTCTGTAAACAGGGAGAAAATAGGGCTTTGAAGTTAAGTCTGGGCTTTGGCATTTAGTAACTGTTTATACCCTGGGCAAGTTACTTAATTTCTCCAATATTTATCTGTAAAATGGGTGTAACGACATCTACCTTAAAGGGCTGTGGTGAGGATTAACAGACAATCTAGTTGAAGCAATATGCACCGAGCTTACCTCCCACGGCAGTTCAATAAAAATGATCATTATTATCACCATCAAGTCAGCCCCAAGCGACAGAAAGCACAGCCCCAGTCCTATTCACTCAAATGCCACAGAGTGATACTCTGTGGGCAAAAGATGACCTCAGGTGCCCCTAAAAGTGCTAAGAGGATCAGCCGACAGGAAAGCTGAAATGATAGCAAGTGTCTGGTGTCTAGGGAGATCTCCAATATGATTGTCCTAGGCCAGTCATGGACAAGTGCCCACTCTAAGGCTGGTGCCCTGGAACTAGAACATGAGCCTCACCTTGGAAGTAGGCTGATGAAAGGGAAAAAAACAAGAGAACCAGCTCCCATGGCTGGAAAACGTAAATAGCTTCATTAAAATTCTTATGCTTACCAACTTCCTTTCTGGAGTTGCAGTTTACACAGTTGCCAGTAACCTAAGACAACAAAATCAGCTTCTCCAGCATTAACAAATCATCTGCTGATGTCCCTCAACCCCTATGGGTAGGAACTAGCAATTACTGTGCTATTAAATCCCAGAGTTGGATTCTAATAAGAAAGAACAAAGAATGAGCCATACTGGAACACTGACCATACTGTGGGTCATTATTTGACTGAATTTCAGTGTTCTCAAATTCTGTGTGCCCTCTACAAGTCAAGAGTAACACAATAACTCAGTTCACTGAGTTCTGCTTACTCTCCTCAGGCTCTTTCAAAATAAAAAAGTAAGTAAAAGTTAATACCATGCTACTAACTACTGTTGCCCAAGCATCTATAATGTACCAAGTACTACTGCTAAACTATTCCCATTCCTCTGGTACTACAAGGAAACATTTTAAAAGAGGTTCAGAAATGAAAAGCTCCTTTTAGCATCCAACAGAGAATAACAAGTTTACTTCTGGCACTCAAACAAGCTGTTTAGGAGAGAAGGGCAGTGTATACTTAGACCCTTGGGTTTAAGAAGGAAATTCATCTTTTTAATCAGAAACCAAACAAGAATCCCCAAGAGCTCAAGGCTACTGCAACATCTGTCAGTTTAGAATGGATTAATAAAATTAAGAGGGGACGGTAAAATCTTTTCTTGGGGGAATTACGAATACAAATCCATATGCTAGAGCAGGATGGAACAGTCAGTTATCAATATTTAAGCTCATGTTCTGTGGTTCTTCCATAGAGTGACACCTGGCTTCCCAAGTAAGTTACAGAGGGTATATCCCCATCCCTGTTATGTGAGATGAGTCCACTAAAATCTAAGATTAACAATTCTCTTCTTTAGAAGATCATGATATAAAGCATGAACATTATTCCACTTAATTATTCTGTGTTATGATCAAGGGAATATATGGGAGGAAAGTGCTGGAAAGAGGACCCTTCAGAGGAAGTGGTTAGCGTGCACAACAATATGAAGGTAAAAAGTATGCTCAGGAGATGGCAAACCAATTTGGCATGAGCAAAGAGTTCCCCTAAGGAAGAAGTGGGAGTTGAGGTAGAAAAGACCAGTTTGAGCCAAAGTGAAAGTGAGAAGGGAAACTTCTGTTCACTGGATTCCTACTGAAGCTTCATTTAATACTCAGAAGGCCCCCTTGAGGTGGTCTGTCATTCACATGTGCATAGATGAAGGAACAGGCTAAGCAAAGGTCATGTATCTATTGGAGAGCAGAGTTGTATTTTGAATTATTTGATTGATCCCAGTTTCCACATTCCTCCTACCACACATTGTAACCTTAAACAAGACATTAGTGAACTGAATTTCTGTTATTTGTTTTTTTATTTGTTCTAATTAGAACATGTCAGTAGAATGCATTTTGAAATACTGTACACAAATGGAGAAATTTCTATTATTTGAAGGTTGGGACATCATTAAACTTTTGGGGGAGAAAAATATTTTGACATGATCAAAACTTTTGCTGTTTAGGGATGAAGACTCTTCTTGGGGTTGCTGAAGTACTCTGGTACAAAGAAGGTGAGTTGGTAAAAAGTACTCTTGAAGAAATGATTGAGGTCATGGGTTGAGTTCCAGAATACTGTTCTCTATTAGCAATGTGATTTTAGATTTTCTTTCTCTAAGCCTTATCATTAAAATTAACATGGCAATGTCCATGTCTCAGGTTTAGATTTAAAAGGAAATAATGTGGATGGAAATGTTGTCAGTTAAAAGTACAACGTAAAATATTTGTCAAAATCGAAAACTCTTAATTTGGGTAGAGAAATATTTCAAGGAGAATCTGAGAATCTGAGTTCACTCCCAGGAATTTCAGGGATGCGCGTCTGTGCAGTAGGAAGGTCCGCCCTTTAACGTGGGCTGCTCAGATGTCTGTGGGGAGTAGGGGCTTGAGGCCTGATATTACTTTGGGTTCTTGTGCCAAGGAATATAAATAACCCCAAACCTCCAGGTTCCTTTAGAAATGGTTATTTTTGTGTGTCCCTCCCTCCAGTTCACCTCTGCATCCCGCCCCTCTCCCATCCCATGACTCAGTGGTTTCAAAAACAAGAAGTAGGAATAAACCTTTCACATTCAGCATTCCAGGCACAAAAACATCTTTAAAAGAAGAAGAAGGAAAAAGAAAGAGAAAGAGAGAGAGTGGGAGGGAGGGGGGAGGGAAGGAGGAGGGGGGAAGGAAGGAGTGAGCAAACTAAGAAAAAGAGGGAAAGGGGAGAGATAGGAGGCTTAATGACCTTTGTAGTCTGGTCCAGGTCAGGGTCACTTAGAAGGTAAATGACACACTTTGGTTAAAAGGGAAGCCTCAGTTACATAGACATTTCTGCCTTTGCCTTTTGATTACCAGCAGAGGTCAAGTGGGGTGGGCAACATACACTAACTGTAGACGGTTAAAAAAAAAAGTCAGAAAATAAACTGGATATAATTATAACTTGAAGTTTCAGAAAATAATTTCTAAGTTTGAATGGACTTCATTTTCAGGGGAAAAGAGAGAATGTAGCCTCTCTCATCTCTGAAGTCTAAAAGTAAACTTGCACATAGTAGTTTGGCAAGAAAAGCATCAAGACCCCAAACCTCCCTAAGAATCCAAACCCATCCACTTAATAAAATAATAAGGTATCACTCCCTGAACATCTCAACAAATTGCCAGGACATTACCACAAAATAGCTCAGGAAAAAGAAAGCTGTGGTAAGCCTCTTCTCCACAAGAGCAACTACAACAGAAATCAGTTAGTCTCTGAAACCTACACCCAGTATGGCCAGATGAAAAGAGTATAGAAGAGGCTTTCAAAGAATGAGTAGTCAGATGGAAAAGCTTCACTCAATATAGATATGGTAATTATACCATCTACCCAAGTACAGGCAGGAGGCCAAGTATAATCTGGTTTCAGGACTTGCACCAACTCCAGAGGTGTGAGAATAACTCATTATGGTTCCAAGGATGGAATGACTATAGGTTCTTATGTTATTTAAGTCTCTGTCTCTTTGGTAGTCACCCTTAATTTCTTATGATGTTTTCAAAAAATTGTCAAATGAAGAAGAAATGTAGGAAGTGGAATGTGAAAACTAAAGATGGTATATTCTGGAGATCTTATGGAGGTTACATGGTGAAGAAACTTGGGAAAGCTCTCTTTTCCCCTTTCAAGAACTTTGAGATAAGTAGTTACCTCTTAAGCTTTAGTTCTTCTCTTTGGCAAATTAGGAATGAATAACCTGGGAATGGTATTTTTTGGGGGGGTACCAGGTACAGGGATTGAACACAGGGGCATTTGGCCACTGAGCCACCTCCCCGGGCTGTCTCACTGAGTTGCTTAGCGCCTCACTTGCTGAGGCTGGCTTTGAACTCACGATCCTCCAGTCTCAGCCTCCAGGGGGGAATGGTATTTTTTGACAAGCACCAGAAAAGGGGAAAACATTGACATTTTCATCTGATTCTGCGGTGGAGATGAGGTTGGAGAATCTGTTCCAATCACTGGAAGCTTGGGAAAGAGCAACATCTGAAACTTCAATAAGTCATTGTGCTCTTTCTTTGACAATTAACAGCTCCTTGAAAATTTGCCTCAGTGCTTTCAAAACAAGTTGAGATTAATGAAACCAGAGGCCCACAGAGGAAGGTACCAGAAAAAGGAAGCGAGATGCCACAACAGTGCTATTTCAAGGTAACTAGGCAATACTCCAATTTAACAATTTAAAAGGAAAAAAAAAAAGCTAAAATGTTCTCATTTAAGTTCAGATGAATTTATATTTGATTTTTCTAGGTAAATAATGGTTTTGTTGTTCGAGTAGTGTTGTTAATATGAAAGTGCTTTCCAGAAACTAAACTCCATACTTATTGGCTATTTAAAGCCATATAAATTTTCTAATCTTTTAAAAATATTTATTATTTTTTAGTTATAGGTGGACACAGTATCTTTATTTTATTTTTATGTGGTGCTGAGGATCAAACCCAGTGCCTCACACGTGCTAAGCAAGCGCTCTACCTCTGAGCCACAACCCCGGCCCCTAAATTTTCTAATATTGAACTTGATCAAAAATGTTAGAAAAACTGACTTGACATGAGCATAAAGGAGAGAGAAGCGCTCAAAGAAAGACAATTGAGGTATCAGCTAAGACAATAATTTTACTTTCTAAACCAATGAGCCCTATGTTGAGAGAGAAATGTGCTTTCACAGTTGCTTAAGCAGCCCGAGAGTGAGCCTTCTTCAGAGAGGAAGCCTGGGCACCTAGGACAGACCCTGATGTGGGGGAGGCCCAGCAGCCCAGTAGGCTCAGGTCTCCTCAAGGTCTGAAATAAGAAACATCCACGGAACTTTTATAGGGAGACTGTTCTCTAATGACACCCAAGGAAGGAGGCTAGCTAGCTCTCTTGGATTTTTCCTCAGGGTTGTCTCCATGCTGACTAAGGAACAAGATCACAACTGGGGTTTTAAATAGGGTCCCAGTGGTCCTGAGGCAGAAGAAAAGCTAAAGGATTCAGGTCTTAGGGGTATTATCCTAAAGCTCTTTCTCCTCCAGTGTTCCTTTTATATGTAAATCAGACTCTATTCAATCACCAAGTAAGGCTGGCAGGGTGTTTTCTCAGAAGAAAACTGAGGAAACCCAACTATAACACACAGTTCATCATGTCTAAAGACTCTTTCAGCTAAAAGTATAGAGCAAAGTTAGACAAGCAAAGCAAACAGAGAATCATAAGGACAACAACAAAACCCCCTCTGAACCTGGCTCCTCAGTTGGCATCGATGGCAGGACTTCAGGAGGTACTGGCCCATCCCTGCTGCAGTCTGCTAGTGGTCTCACACTGCACATCTTAAGGCCAAATTCCTGAGGGCCACTCTCAGTGTGGAACACAGAAGTAACAGGAGCAGTAATAATAACAAAATGATAGCGTAATGCTAATGCTATTATTATTGATGAATATAACTGAAAACATTTTGGAGCCCTTCTTACATACCAGGCACTGTAACTGTTACACATGGTTATTTAATCCGTCCTTATGAAGTAGACACTGATTTTATCTCCATTTTTCAGATGAAGAAATTGAGGCTGGGGCACAAAGCAATTAGGAAAGTAGCAGGAGCAAATGGAAGAGCAGCAGATCACTACACAGCTAAAATCCAAGGGGGAGAGGACCCCCAAATACTTCAGCTGGTCCTAAAGGACAAGATGGGGCTCCTTAGACACAAGGCTTAACTTAGTGAGGTGGAGCCAGTGGTTTTACTAGACTGAGAGCTGAGAGAGAGAGAGAGAGAGACTCCATAATTGGTTCTACCACCACTACGGGAATAGGGGCAGGTCAATTTCCTTGTCTCTAAGACAAGGGCAGCGAATGAGATAACCTTTAAAGGCCTTCTCACCTCTGACACTCAACATGAGGGGCCATGTTCCATAAGGATACAACAACTGTTTAATTCCCAGGCTTTTTTTTTTTAAGTTCTTCATTTCTATTTTTAAAAATTGCATGTTCCCGTGGCCCTGGAATGCCTGCCTCCGGCCCCTCTGGAGCCCTGGGTTATGTGAAAGCAGCCGTGCCAAGCTGGTCCATGGGCGGGGCTGAGTCTTCCTGGCTGGCTTGTGACATGTTCCTGACGTACTGTGTGGTCAAGGAGCTGGAACTGGGGGGGCTGAACAAGGGCCAAGCCTTGCACTTCAGCTTCCTGACCTGGCAGCCATTCAGAGAGACCCTGCTAAGTGCTATTTCCTAAATACACTCTCTTTTCATAACAATCTTACCACATTGCTTTCCTTTACAAGCGCTCTTAAAAAAGGGAACTGGACTCCTTCTGGTTAATCTACACAGACTACATTTGGAAACCATCAGAAACTGAACTCTAAACAAAACGTTATTAATGTGTTGTAATCTGCCCTCTATGTTGCAGATGAAAAGAAAATGTTTTATAGTTTCAGAGCATACGTTTTAATTGCCTTTTAAGAGTGCATATACTTTTAGTACTTCATGTTATAAAACTGTAGTATCTGTTTCTTGATAACTGCTGAGTGATCTCAGCTATTTTTATTAGTTTTTTTCCCTTATCCTTCTCTCCCTTTCTCTCCTAAACTGCCACCCATGTAAAGTTCCTTTAGAGCAAGCTTGATATAAGGCTCATGATTTTGGGATCTTCATTATAAAGAGCTTCTTTACAACCTCCACCTCACTATAAAATACGTGTGCCTGAAAATGAGTTCTATAAACAAAGATGGAGTGGGTGGCTTTGTCTAATAATCCAGTAGAGCTGGGAACCTAGAAGTCTAGCCTTTTCCCAGTTGCTATTGCTTTTTTATGGGGGCCAGATGACCTGCTGAGATCTGATACTCTTGCTACTTTTCTCAACTGCACAGCCCTGCCCCAGGAGACTAACATATCAGTCATCAACCCAGAAGTTTCAAGGGCAGAGTCTTAGATGCACCAGGACCCATTCTTTTTTCCACCATGAATCCCAGATTCATTAGAATCAGGTCTGGAGTTCACAAATTCTCTACCAGTTTGTTACCAGGCTGATAAATCCCTGGAAGACAGGTCACTTGAAAGACTTCACAGGGTTTGAGGGCTCCACTGTCTTACCTTCCAGTTGGGCCAACAGTGCCCAGTTCTTGTTCCAGAGATATAAGACTGATGAAATGAGGTGGTCTTTTAGAGCTAAGGTTTCTTTTTGGCAGGTCCAGGAGGATGAGGGTGTTTGGTCATCTGAATTCTGGGCTAGAAGGGAGGAGTGGAATTTGGACACCGGTCTCCTGAGTAGTCCATGATATTAGGTGCTGCCACTGATAATGAAGCAAGCCACAGATCATAAAACCTTTCTGGGCTTTCCCAGCATAGGACAGTGTTATAAAACCAGATTTACAGACTCCCTGGACCAGAAGGGTCCCATGGAGATAATTTGGCTTATCACACTCATTTTCAGGTGAGGAAGTTGAAGCCGAGATGGGCAGTGACTTGTGCAAAGCCTGATCTCTAGGTGTCTATGTTGGCTCTTCACCACACCTGGAACATGCACATCAGTTAATCACCGACAGGAAGGCCTTTAAGTTGTTTGAAAATGGGAGACTGTCCCTTTAATTTCAGTTTATTTTTGGAGATAATCATCTTTCTTATCTCAAACATTAACTCAAATGTTTCTTATGATGTCTCCAGTGCTTCCCTAATGCCTTCATGACTCACTGGATATTATAGCTTGATGTAGTACAGAGAGGTGCTGAGTTATAACTATAGTTTCTAAAGCAATGTTTTATGAAAAACAAGCCACTCTCTCAGCCTCCTTCCATCTTACATGATGTATTGAGGGTTCTTCAAAGGACTCAGCAGACCCAGTTTTCACAATGCATCTGAATTCCCATTGTGCAAAGGAGAACTTGTTTGTTTATAAATATCCTTCTTACATTTAAAATTACTAGAATTCAGATTTTAAATTAGATTTTCACCCTGCCCATTAAATAACCCTTTACTTTGTATATGTGCAGTGCTGGACTAATGAACTACAAACACTGAGGTCTCGTGTTTGTCAAACCACATACAGTCATTAAGGCAAAATTCTCACAAGCCCAGGGTACGAACTTCCCCTAAACTTTCCCCTAACAACCTCAAGGAGAAGGCTTGACGCCTCAGACCTTCCCTCTAGAAAAGCAAGGCCATTTCATAACCTCTGCTAGTTCTAGAATGACTGCTATTATTCACTACCTTGTTTTCTTATCTTCTACATGCCTGCCTCATATATATTTTCTGATCTTTAATCTTTGGTGTGTGTGACATTTTAATACCCTAAGAAATCAGTTAAAAAGCTTCAAATGTGATTGGATCATTTTTATATTCTATGAATTGGGTTTTTTTGGTTTGTTTGTGTTTAAGAGATGGGGTCTCCTGTTGTGTCGCCCAGGCTGCCCCTGAACTTGTGATCCTCCTTTCTCAGCCTCTTAAGCACCTGGGACCACAGGTCCACCACTGTTCCTGGTTCTGTATTCTATGAGTCCATGAGCTAGACACAGAGAGTCTTTCTCCCTTTTGACAGATGACAGGTTAAAGGATAGTGATTATAAAAATAGTGGGTAGAGAGCAGCTTCCTGAACATCCCTGCAAATAACTCCTGCTAACATTATCTTCTAAATCCTTATAAAAAATTCTACAAATTCTCTTTGGAGATTCCTGAAACAATATGAAAAAAAAAGAGCTTTCCCTTAAATCAGCTAAGGGAAAACCCTTCATTTTATAACCTTTGGGTTAATTGATGCTCCTAACACAAACTGATTCTTCAGCCAGTCACACAGTTCTATGTTGGCACACTACAGAGAGGTCTGCTGGAGAGATCTCTTGCCTTAAGACTTTAGCAATACAGCTTGTGGGTGTGTTTCATGACCTTTTGTGCTAGTAAATAAGCCTTTGGAGATTAAAATTAACTTTTCTCATCCTACTTTAAGGAGTGCTTTTCTCTGGGAACATCAAAAAAGGGACAGGCCTGAGCCAAATATCAGTCTAGCAGCGGTATACTGCTTTCAAGGCCCTGTTAAAAAAAAAATTACGGGAGTATTAATATTAATTTAAATACTGTCCTTTGTTTACAATTGAAGAAGAATGGAGTTTTATGTTCTTAGCATTTGCAAATGTACTACTTCTTGAAGCTATTCCCAGCAGTCTGATGTGTTAAAAAATGAATATACTGCTTCAAATTTCTTGACCTATAGATCGAAAGCAGGCACTTACCTTGTCCTATGTTCCTAATATGGACCACATAGAATATTCAATGAAGTCCTGGTGTCATATTTGTTAGGAGTCTTAAAATCAGGCTATCAGGATTGATCATCTGCTTGCCACCAAGCTGGCTAGATAAATTCCCACAGTGACACACTTGTGGGATGATTATTCAGGACTGAGGTCACTGCTACTTCCTCTCTGCTGAGGAAGCACAAACCAGGAAAATTCTTACCACATGACCTTTACCCTCTGATCTTATATCTTATTCTTCCTCCCAAGGCTAGAGGCTCTGTGGGAATACATGCCAGGCTAGGGCTTAGCCCCTCAACCTAGTATCTTTATAAGATGCTTTTTTTTTTTTTCTGAAAGGTCCTGGGAAATAGGCTATAATCATCATAGAGATGGTTCTTTAAAGTTCCACTTTTTTTTTTTTTTTTTTTAAATATCAGCTACAGCTCACACAGCTATTACTTTACTCAGGTCAAGGAATACAGAGAGAAAGTGTGTTAAATCTACTCAACCTCAGACCTTTTAGTACTTCATCTTCAGAAGGACTCAAACAGGGTCCCACCTACAAAGGCATGGGATCACAGGGGCTCCCTTTGAGGCCTTGATGGGGAAAAGATTCAGGAAGTGCTCAGAAAGCTCTCCAAAAGAAGCTAATTCAAAGGAGATTTCCAAATCAACATCCAAACCAAAGAGATGTGGAAAAAATCAGAAAAGCATCCTAACAAAACACCCCAACAAAGTACCCTAACTCCTTTTGTCAACCCACACTGGTAGGAGCCAAGTTCCAGTGTGACAGCCTTTTAAAGCAGCAAGTCGCAGCCACAAGTGTGGTTGCTCTTCCAACATTATTTTCTTTGGGAAAAATGACATGGGTGGGTAGGGAAGCAGACCCAAGAGGACTGTAGTTTAAAGTCCTGAGGCCTGGGAAGCAAGATGCATGGAATGCAGAGGTGGAGCTGAGGGTGGACAGGAGAAACCTAACCTCATTGTACAAAGTGGCTAAGATCTCCGGCCACTCATCAGGTAGAGTATGCTGCTCTCTATTTGCAAAACTGCTCAATAAAATTTTACTGCCAAGGCAAAAGGAGAAACATCTGCTCTAGTCAAGAGCGGCTGTGGTCAGCAATAAGGCAGTTGGCACATGGTCAATGCTGCTCTTGCTGGTAGGTGGTATTGTGGTCACCAGTAATTACTTTGGAGAATTTCATGGAGTCAAGGATAACTAAATGGACAAAGAACATTTTATTTTACTTTCTATATTTAGCCCATAAGCAAAAATCATGGCATGTTGTACAGAAATCAGAATCTCAATGCAGTCCATATTTTTCACAGAGACAAGAAATCCTTAATATAAGTATTTCAAACAATATGGGCTTGACAGTTGACTGCTCCACTCATTTCTTTTCCTTCCTCCTTCTTTTGCATTAACTGGGGATTTAACCCAGGGGTGCTCTATCATGGTGCTACATCCCCAGTACTTTTTTAATCTTTTGTTTTGAGATAGGGTCTTGCTAAATTGCCAAGGCTGGCTTCAAACCTGCAATGCTCCTGCCTCAGCCTTCTAAATTGCTGTTACTACAGGCATGTGCCACCACACTGGGCTCTACTCATCATTTCTGATTGAACGTTTCTTTAGATTGCATTAGTTTTTAGGTGTTTTCCTACTAAAAGACATGTTATAGAATACTATAAAGAAAATGTGCAAATTATATTTAACAAATCAATAAGTGGTTCAAGTTTTATAAAACCTTGTCTTCAAATCTATGTGATATCTTCAAAGCTAAATAATTCTACATTGAGTCAGAATTGGATTGTAAATAAAAATCTGCTTAATGTATTCAGTCATGATAATTTTTCATGGAATGATGACTGTCAGAAAGTAGCAGTTAAATTAATATACACTATACTTAAAAAATTAAACACTTGGGAAATAACCTTTCCAGCCACTGGAAAATGACAAAGTCTAAGACATTTCAATCAAGTTAATTTCAGTATCAAAGCAATGCATTTTTCCCACCAGAAACTATATGAAAAAAACAAATTAAACAAAATGGGTCTCTGAATGATGGGCTAACATCAAGCTCAAGGAAAACGTCATGATTGCTTGTCAATTAGGTTATTCCACATACACAGTCTTAAAGGCAAAACTAGCCACATTCATTTTAAATCATGTCAAGGCTGAATGGTTGATATTATATTAACACTGAAAGCATGGGGCTAGGGGAACTTGCTTAGTGTGTTCAAGGCCCTGGGTTCTATCCCCCAAAACAAAACAAGTGTCTTAAAAGGAAACTAAGACTTGCAGTTTTAAAAAGAAAAGGAATTCCTCTCTCTCTCTTTTGAGACAGGGTCTCACTATGTTGCTCAGGTTATCCTCAAATTTCGGAGCTTAAGCTATCCTCTTGCCTCAGCCTCCTGAATAAGTGTGACTAATAATGCACACCTCTATGCCTGGCTCAGAAAAGCTCTTACCAAGAGAGTTTGTCAGCAGCAACAGGTATGATTCAGGTATACACATTCCCATGAGGCCACTTCAGGTGAGCCATGTCCAGAACCTTATAGGATTTGCTATCCCTAGTTTACCCTGGAACACTGGGGCTCCTAGGACACTTAGAAGAAGAGACGTAGGGGAATCATTTCAACACATTTTAAACCTATTCCTGGCCTGACCACCTCAGAATGCACCTTAGACAGCTCAGGTCTGGGGTCACAATGGTTATAGGTCTCTCTCTGGACCTAAAAGAATTTATGTCCGTATATGAGACAGGCCAAATCTGGGTGTTAGCGAGTCAGAATTCTAAGTCCAGTCCTTTCAAGGTCCTCGAATGGGTTGTTTGAATCCTCAGGTCTTTAGTTTTTCCCACGTCAGAGAAGAAACCTACCAGATTTAATCTTATGCCATGTCCACAAAGAATGTTCCCTAGACTCTAAGAAGTTGCCCTGTCAGCTCCACAGCCCTGGTGATTTTGCAGAAGGCAGGACAAAGGTACCAACAATCTTTCATTGAGACAGATGGCTCCCCCACCACCCAGGAGCTGCCTTTTTTGTGATTGAACCCAGGGATGCTCAACCACTGAGCCACATTCTTGGCCCTTTTTTGTATTTTTATTTAGAGACAGGGTCTTGCTGAGTTGCGGAGGCTGAACAAATGACCCTCCTGCCTCAGCCTCCAGAGCCACTGGGATTACTGGTATGTGCCACTGCGTCCAGCCTGAGGAGCTGCTTCCTTATGGGAGCCCAGCACCTCGTGGTTGCAAGGCTGCCATCTGAAACCACAGGGAAGTACTTCAACCACGGATTTGTACATAGGAAATTTTCTAACAGGGAGAAAAACTGACTGACACCAGACTGTTTGGGGGCAATTTTTCACATTTAAAGTAAGAAATTTTATCTGGATCAAAAATATTTGGGCTGGGGATGTGGCTCAAGCGGTAGCGCGCTCGCCTGGCATGCGTGCAGCCCGGGTTCGATCCTCAGCACCACATACCAACAAAGATGTTGTGTCCGCCGAGAAGTAAAAAAATAAAAATATTAAAAAAATTCTCTCTCTCTCTCTCTCTCTCTCTCTCCTCTCTCACTCTCCCTTTAAAAAAAAATATTTGATTAAGGGCTGCAGTTCAGTGGCAGAGTACTTGCCTAGCATGTGTGAGGCACTGGGCTAGATCCTTAGCACCACCTTAAAAAAAATAAATTAAACAATTATTTAAAATATTGATTAAGTGCTACCTAAAATTACAGTCTATTATGCTACATTTAGAAGATAAATAGTGCAAGCCAGGAATGGTGGCGCATGCCTATAATCCCAGCGACTTGGGAGGCACAGGCAGGAGAATCGCAAGTTCAAAGCCAGTTTCAGCAATTTAGCAAGGTGCTAAGCAACTCAGTGAGACCCTGTCTCTAATAAAATACAAAATAGGACTGGGGATGTGGCTCAGTGGTTGAGTGCCCCTGAGTTCAATCCCTGGTACACCCCCGCCCCCGCCCCAAAAAAGAAGATAAATAGTATAATCACAAATAATGCAATCATAATTAAATCTTAAAAATGCTACTTCCCTATATATCTCATGTTTTTCTTTTGTTCTTGTGTTGTCTCTATTTTATTTTTACATATCTCATTTTTTGAAATGTAGAATAAATGAAGCATATGAGACTTAGGCACTTCGGTGTTAACACCAAAGTAAAAGTTATTTTTAATTCTTTATTTTGAGACAGGGTCTTGCTAAGTTGCTGAGGCTGACCTTGAACTTGGGATCATCCTGCCTCAGCCTCTTGAGTCACTGGGATTACAGGTGTGCAGCATCCTGTGTACAAACTCATGCTTTTCTTCATGTTATTTATTTAGAATGAGTAGACTTTCCTTATTATTATTATTTTTAATCAATTGAAAACTTACTTATTTGTCTTTTAAGAACACTATTTTTTAGCAGGGTGCAGTGGCACACACCTATAATCCCATCTACTTGAGAGGCTGAGGTAGGAGGATTCCAAGTATGAGTCTAGCCTTGGCAATTTAGAGGGATCCTGTCTCAAAATTAAATTAAATTAAAAAGGACTGAGGATGGCAGGGCACAGTGGCGCATGCCCATAATCCCAGTGGCTCAGGAGGCTGAGGCAGGAGGATCACGAGTTCAAAGCCAGCCTCAGCAAAAGCGAGGTGCTAAGCAATTCAGTGAGACCCTATCTCTAAATAAAATACAAAATGGGGCTGAGGATGTGGCTCAGTGGTTGAGTGCTCCTAAGTTTAATCCCTGTTACAAAAAAAAAAAAAAAAAAAAAAGGACTGAGGATGTAGCTCAGTGGTAGAGCACTTGCCTAACATGTGTGAGGCCCTGAATTCAATCTCTATTGCCACAAACAAAACAAAAAACACTACCTTTTAAGACTGCCAAAATAAATCGAATGATGGACTAGTATGTACCCCTTAATAATGACGTTGTAAAATAATGGATAACTCTCGTTAATGAAATTATGAATGATTTTAATTTCCTTATTTTTGCCTTTGTATTTTTCTTAGTTTTCCTATAATAAATGTTACGTAAGTAAAAAAAAAAAGTTAAAAAAAGAAGACCTAAAACTATCCAAAAGGTATTATAGATGTGATGGACACATTGTGATACAGATTTTTTGGTGATGGTTTTACGAATATACATTTACCTTCAAATTCATCCAGTTGTGTACATTAAACATGTACAACTTTTTTTTAAATAAGAAATTGTCCTCTACCTTTAAAAAAAAAAATTTTGTAGTTGTAGATGGACAGATGCCTTTATTTTATTTGTTTATTTTTATGTGGTGCCGAGGATCTCAGCTCATTATCACAAATCACCAGAGAAATGCAAATCAAAACTACCAGGAGATCACCTCACACCCCTTAGGATGACTACTATTCAAGGGAAAAAAAATTAGAAATGTTGGCAAGAAAAGGAATCCTGCACAGGGTTGGTGGCAAGGTAAATTGGTGCAGCTATTGTAGAAAACAATATGGAACTCAAACTATGTTTTGTAATTAATAATAAAACCACATTATAACCCTGCAATCTGACTTCTTGGAATACAGCCAAAGGAACTGAAATCTGGATCTTGAAGAGATATCTGCACTCCTATTTTCACTGCAGCAGCAGTCACAGAAGTCAGGGAAGTAAAGTGAATGTCCGTCGATAAATGAATGGAGAAAGAGAACGTGGTACATAGATACAATGGAATATAACCCAGCCCTAAAAATAAAACAATCCTGCTATTTATGACAACATGAGTGAACCAGGTAGACACCATAATAAGTGAAGTAGGACAGTTAGGGATAAACACCATACACGATGCTACTTATATAACAAATATAAATTAATCAATCTCTTGTAACACAAAAGGTAGAATGGTGACTGCGAGGGCTGAGAGAAGGGAGAAAAGAGGAGTCGTTAGTTAAAGGGTACAAAGTTTTCATTATAAAGGACGAGTATGTCCTACTATTAACATATGCCTACAGTTAACAATTTACAATTATTTTAAGAAAGGGTATGTCTTATAATAATTGTGGTTTTTTTTTGGCATTTAGTTTTTGTACTAGGGATTGAACTCAGGGGTGCTTAATGTGTGAGTCCCATCCCCAGCTTGCTTTTATTTTTAATTTTGAGATAGTATCTCACTAAGTTGCTGAGGCTGGCCTGGAACTTGTGATTCTCCTGCCTTAGCCTCCCAAGTTGCTAAGATTACAAACCTGTGTTACCATGCCGGCATAGTAAATGTTCTTATCACAAATATATTATATTAAAAAAAGGCAGGAGGAGACTTTTAGATGTGATGAACAGATTATGATATAGATTTTTGGTGATAGTTTCGTGGATATACATACATTTACCTTCAAATTCATCCAGTTGTGTACATTTAACATGTACAACTTTTTTTTATAAGTAATTGTCCTCTACCTTAAAATTTTTTTTTGTAATCGTAGATGGACAGATGCCTTTATTTTATTTGTTTATTTTTATGTGGTGCTGAGGATCGAACCCAGTGCCTCACACATGCTAGACAAGTGCTCTGCCACTGAGCTACAGCCCCATCCCAAACATGTACATAATTTTTGTATGTCAATCACATCTCAATTGGTGTATGTTCTGCTTTTTTTGTTTTGTATAAAAGATTTGTTTGGGAGAAATCAAGGTTAATTCATAAAAACAATGAAGGATGTAATCTTTATAGAACTGGGATCAAATGTGATTCATTGTTCCTTCAGCTCAACATTACCTAAGAAAAGTGTGATAAACTTATCTAACCAAAAAGCAGACTTATTGGTAAAAGAGAGATGACCCCGAATGTAAATTTTCTCTTAGCTTTTGATTCCAGGCTATTTGCATCTCCTGAGATTGTAACTATAGGTTCTGTTACAGATTTTGGCAAATTTGCATTCAGTGATGTCCTTTTAAATGGTCTGGGAATCACAGGAAAATCAGGGAGAAAGGTCTTGTCATGTCTGAAGCATCTGAGAGGAGGGTGAGAGCCCTAGTGACATGAACCAAATATGGATTTGGTCTAAAGTAGACTTGAAAGTTTCTCAAACACCACCGTACACATCTTCCTGTGTCTTAAGGTATACTGATTTGGCAAAGGCCAACCAGGGTGTATCAAAAGGTCTCCTTTGGTCAGATTCTGACTCTCACACTGTTGTTTGCATATTCTTGGCTTCTTTCTTTTGGATAACAAGAATAATTTCTGGTTCTAGATATACATATGTATATATACTTATCACTAGGAAACTATTCCCCTTTAATAAACAAACAAAAAAACTGCATCTAGCTTTTAGATTCTCAGAAAAGTTAACCACTTATTCAACAAATCTTTTTCTGTGTGTTAAATGTTGTTAGTTGGGAGAAAGGATAAGTATGGTTTTTGACTGGTTTTAGCATTGAGCTATTATATTATTAGGTTATTTTACTTTTCACTTCTCTCCGGTCATTAGTATAAGCAGTTGGCTAAATTGTGTGTGTATTTTAAATCATGGCATGAAACAAAAAGTAGAGAACCCAGAGGCAAAGGGAGACACAGGCACTGGGTGATCCAACAGGCTCCCTTGCTGGCTTTGCCACTCGCTGATCCGTATACTAACCCATGGATCAGTAGTAACAACAAATTTCTCAACTGTTAGAATTACATTCAATAGTCAAGCCTCTAATATTAAATCCACCAATCCACTTTGCCTACTGTACTGAAGGTCCCCCACTCACCCAAAGCCAGCTTAATTGAAGTGTAATCGCTGATTGAACTCTTCTGTAGGGTAAAGGATGGAGAGTGAGGATTGAGGGGATAGGAGAGAAGATTCTCATGGCATGAGTCCTTTAATGCCCAAAGGAAAATTCCCAAGTCTGGGTGGCATATTGAAATCTAATCAAATGCCTAAACTATTTTTACATTTGACTTTATCAAAAATCATTTTAAGAATAACAACCCTTGGTATTTTTTAAGAATGCTTTTTTGATGGGGGAGGGAATTTAGTTAAAATAAACTTCAGTGTGTTGGAAAGAAATTTTAAAGAAATGATCCCTTTAATTATAGAGTTTAATTACTTTATATATAAGCTTAAAACTCAAAAAAAAATGGGGTCTCCAGATGTTGCTCAGGCTGGCCCCAATTCCTGGGCTCAAGTGATCTTCCTGCTTCAGCCTCAAGAATATATAGTCCTATAGCTGGGACTATAGGTGTGCACCACAGTGCCCAGCTAAAGCAGATAAGACGTATTTTCCATTTCTTTTTAAATACTGTGGTGCAGAGAAAAGAATATGGATCGAGTCAGAGAAACCAGTTTCAAAGTCTGACTCTACCACGTATCTTCTCATAGGCTCAGTTTAAAAAATTTTTTTTAATCTATGAAAGAAAAATATTATTCTACCTGGCAGGATTATTGTAAGGTTAAGAAACTGTACCCGTTAAGTGCCTACAGGAGTGCCAGTCACGGAGTAGGTGTTGGGTGAGTGGCAGCTCCTGCTGTGGCTGTCATTGTTTGAGGTGGCATGGTTACAGACCCCAAACACCCACAAGATGCTTTTACCTACACCACTTGCCACCAGGATAATGCAAACTGTCCATACAGAAAAACTCAACCAAAATATTTTATACACACATTTTTTAAAATTCAAGCATAATACTTTTAGGACCATGAACCTCCAACAAAATGGTTACAGCTTCACATACCTGAGGTATTTTTTAAAAAACATATTCACATTTAAAAGGTCAAGTTGTAAAGCCATTTGATTAAAATAGTACTAAAAGAGTAAACATTAACTCACAATTTCTCCTTTGGTCTTTACTATTCTAAGTGGTAACACCCCCAGAATTAGTTGCACCTTAAGACATTTTAGGATTATCTTGATTAAAATCTTTGAGTTCTTAATTTTAAGTAGGAAAAAGCTAATCTCTGAAAGCCAAGTTTAATACTTTTAGCATGATCTAGATCTTAACAGTTGCATGTTATCCTCTGCTACTCCTGAAACAGTAACTCACTGAAACATGATCAGCCAGAGTAAATGAAGCCCTCTCTTTATATTAATCTTAGAGTCACTGATAAAATGCAAATGATTAACATCAGAAAGGGAGATTTGCTCATCATTATCCCACCGAATTTCCAAAAGCATCCTAAGTTAAATCTTATCTCTAGAATTTCAACAGCTTTCCCAAAGGTTTCAGAGCTGTTAGAGGCTTTGTGAACTGAATAAAACAAAACCAAACCTCCAACTAGAATATCTGTAGAGTTAACACCAGCATTTCAAACCCAGGCCTTCCTCTTGGGTAGATCACTATCTTTGATGTTACTGCTATTGAAACTATAATCTCCTCCCCAAATTCAATATGCAGATAAGTTATCTTTAAGTTAAATAAAGATGTTAGTGCTGGGCTGGGGATGTGGCTCAAGCGGTAGCGCGCTCGCCTGGCATGCGTGCGGCCCGGGTTCGATCCTCAGCACCACATACCAACAAAGATGTTGTGTCCGCCGAGAACTAAAAATAAATATAAAAAAAAAATTCTCTCTCTCTCTCTCTCTCTCTCTCTCTCTCTCTCTCTCTCTCTCTCTCTCTCCCCTCTCTCACTCTCTCTTAAAAAAAAAAAGATGTTAGTGCTAAAGAACTCCTACTGTTTGCACTGTGTTAAGTGGCTAGTTTATTCATTTGTGCCGTTTCATTTAAAAAATGGGCAGACTATATTAGTACCCAAGAACTGGAAACCCCAACCCATCTGTTGTGCAGAGGAGAAACTGGCATAAAGATATGCTATATTGCTAAAAATATCCACTAATAAATTTAAAAACCTTAAGTTTCCAAGCATTTGGACTTCTTATTTGCTTGTCTGGAGTATCTGCAATATCCATTTCGAGTTTTGCTATTTCTAGCCACTACGCCATCACAGGAGGTTGGCCTCAGGGCCCTGAGAGGAAATCTGGCTTCCACCTCTGGGACACACGTTTCAGTGCTTATGTCTGACTGACCCTGCCAATCACCCCTCCCAGAAGCCACAAGCCTGGCTTACAATAACAGAGTATATCAAAGAGGACAGGAAAGAAAACAAGACAGTGGCAAGGTCAGCAGAGGATAAGAATACGGTGAAGATACCCTGTGGAAACCGGGAAATGGAGAATCAGCCGTGTACTAATGGTATCGAATGTGTTTCTCAGAAAAGGCAACACATAAAGCACAGGACCCACCAGTAGGCTCTGTACTACCATAAAATCACTGTCAGAAATAACTACCAGAGCAGACGGTCCTGTTATGAGGGAACTGGTCAAAAAGAAACACTCTTGTTCCTAGGAACTTACTGTAAACCATATGTTTAAACCAACTCAGGGTGGTGATGACTGTAACTGTATTTTCTCCAACAGAGAAATCATCCGTGTAAAGTAGTTCTCTTACCATAGCCATCCAACTTAGGAATAGTGGTGATCCATTAGGAAGCAGCCATAAAAAAATTGTGCCTAATCCATTCTGCCTTGTGATCATAAAGTCAACAAATTTAAAAGGAACAGGGAGCAGTATAGAAGAGTGGGTCTAAATTCAGTCTGGGTTTGAATCTCAACTCTACCTCTTATGGGCTGTGTGATCTTGGGAAAGATACTTAGTTACTCTGAGTCTCTGCTTTCTTAGAGAATTATTTTGAGGAATCAATCTCATGACATATGGTAAACTTTTAATATATGTCAAATATCATTAAAGATAATCATGTTTTGTTCCAGATATGATCCAGGGTCTTGTGCATGTGAGACATGTGCTCTACCATTGAGCTATACCACAGATCCCTCCAATATGTAAATTTTAATGGCTTCTTGCTTACCAAGTACCATTCTCTTATGCCTGGTATCTTTCCTAAGCCCTGTACACATAGTCTGGATCTACTTATTCAACCTTCTCTTACTAGTTCCCTTTGCCCTGTTATCCAACTTCCCTCCTCGGCTCCTTTATTGGTGGTTTCCTTTATATAAACCATCTTTAGAGATTCAATTCTACCTTCCATCAAAGTCAGCTCAAATGACACTTTCTCCAAAAGCTTTTCTCTATCTTCTCTATCACTCCACTAAATTACTCATAATATTTTGTAAACTTTGTACAATTAGCTATTTTGTACCATTTATTTGTACACAAACAGCATCTGGTACAGGGTTCTCTCCATAGTAGCACTTAATAGAATAAGTGAATAACCATTATTCTCTCTCCAATGTAAGATCTAAGAAAAAGAGCAACTCGCCTTTGCCCTCCCACTTTCCTACGGAACACTGGGAAAATGCCACCGCTCATTAACTCTGGCAGGACGGGGTGCAGAAGTTGCCAGGAGTCTGAGCTATGATAGTTGGCACCCTGCTCTTTGCACCCAAGGAGTTAAATGGAGTCCTGGGGAGATAAAAATCTCTGGTTTTAGTGTTTAGTGAGGCTGCCTGACAAACGAAGATCCAGCTGCAATTGGAACATTCCAAGCTCATAAGGCGCCAAGTTTTACTAACTATAATTTAACTGGTCCGACTGCTGCAGTCCAAATTCTTGTTTGGATAATCAGCCTTTGTTTGAATATGTTCACAAACAGCACAGGCTAGCATTAGCCTCTGGGTATGTCATGTGAGCTGATTACCCTGTGGCTCCCGGTAGCAGAAACTCATACACAGAGGAGGATTATTTTCCTGGTATTACTGTTACGCTAACATATAATCAGTCCTTTCCCCCAGTCTGCATCTCTCATAGCCTCTTTCTCTCCCCCTTGTCTTTCTTCCTCCTCTCCTTTTTTCCTTTTCTTTTTCTTTCTTTTTTTAAAAACAATTCAAAAGGCTTCTTTCCAAGTTCAAACAAAGTTTAAAGGTGAAAAGGTCAAGAAAGTTTCATGGCTGTGGCTGTCTAGAAAGAGGTAGGACTAGCTGGGGTCCCGGCTCGGCATCACTAACGGCTCAGGACTCTCATATTTCACTGCAGGGCTGCAGCGCACAGTCACCCTGACACAATATATTTGGAATGAAATTAAGCCCTTGTTAATAAATTTTAACATAACAGAATAATAACTCCACCTGCCAAACAATCCTATTCATGTATAAACAACTCAAGTGGCTCATGTGTTGGTCAAAATCTCCAAATTTTCAAAATTATGCATTTTAATTGAAGGACAACTGTTTGAGATCTGCCCAGTGAGCAGCCAAGAAGGATCCTGGACACTCTCCTGTCCTTTAGCCTTTACCTGGCCAAGGAGCCCAAATGAGTTAACACATTTGAAGTGCTTGGACAGGACCTGGCTGGGAGAAAATGCTGAACAGTATTTGCTATTATTATTTTTGTGGGGAATAAATCCTGGGTCAGAGGTACAGTTCTAATATCAGTGGAAGAGCAGCTGTCTAGGAAAGGCTGTGGCTCAAGACATGATTAGCCACAGATACTTGGGGTTGGTAAAATGCTACAGACCAGGACTCTGAAGCAAGAGCTCTAAACTGGTCTGGTACTGTAGGTGTTAATCTGCTCCTAGTAGCTGACGCATGGCCACAGGGAGCCCACCAGAGGAGAAGGAAACTCCTCACCCTGGGAGGGAGAGCTGTTGATTTTGTAATTGACAACGGCACAGGAACATATTCTGAGATGTTTCCTGGAAGGCTCAAAATTTAATCTTATACAAGAGTTTAGTGATGAATCTGCAAGGCCTTAGATGACAGGTAGAAATCACAGCACTTCAGATCTGGCTTCAGTCAGAGAGGGACAAGGGAACCAAATAAATAAATAAATTAATTAATTAATTAATTGCTCCTAGGTCAAGATTCCAAGCTGCTCAGCAGTGGTTCAGTAATCCAAGATTTGAAAGACCAAGGAAGAAAAAAGAGAGAATGGAACACTAACACTCATGAGAAATGTTCAGGAAGTGTGCTCTAATAGTTATAAGGTTTATTATCATTTATCTTATCTGCATTCTTATCTGCATTCTCACTCCATGCATTTTAGTATGGAAAAAGAAGGTTTTTATTATGAATATCCATAACTTCCAACAATCATATGCTCAGACCTATACCAGTCCTTAATAGCAATGAGTTACATCTTCTACTACGTTAAATTATGCTGCAATTTAAGACCATTTTTTTCCTCCCTCATGTGAGTACTGAGTGAAAAAATAAAACCAAACCTGCTATTAATAATACTCAATTCACATTAATTAAAATTATGGAATGCCCCAGCTGGAAAAGCTCTTAAAGAAAGCTCAAATAAACTAGGCCAGAAAAGCACCTCAGGGGCCAGAATTGAAGCCAGAGAGGGATTCTCCCAGTACCCTCCATTAACCAAAGCATCTCTACTTGTATCTGTTTTAGATATTGGGGTCCTGCATAAAATTTTATTAGAAAAAAGAATCTCCTATTGGGAGGGGACAGAGTATAAACCAGGTTTGAAAACCAAAGGGTTAGCCCAATCCTTTCATTTTAAAGAAAGAGAAACATGGGACAGAAAGGCCGTGACTTGTCTAAGCGCCCTCTGTGAGTTAGACAAGGGTCAAGGCAAGAATCCTTCTCTAGTCTTTCAATTCCATACATATTTCACCTCCACATCAAGCTGACTTGTTCTTTTCTAGAGAAGCTCTCTATTTACCATGTTTTGATGAGAAGAATGCAACTTAAATAGAAATACTTCTTAGAAATATTCAACTCACAATAAGTCACATTAGCAGGCATTTTTGGATCTGGACGATGAACTAGGACAAGCCTGGTTGATAGCCAGCTTTAGTTGGAAATTCACTTCTGCAAAAGCCATTAGCCACACAGTGTTCTGGGAAGCTCAGATTTTACTAGGAAACCTGTAAGAGCATGGGGTCAAAACTCTTCCCTAGGGCCCAAAGGTGTGAAGCTTCCGAAATGAAACTCAGGCATTTAGAACCTTCTCAATCAGCTCTAATCTTCACCACCTCCTTTCCATTATCCCTCAAAGAGTGTTGCTAGATTACATGTAGGTGGGGAGGGGAGAAGTATTTTTAGAGCCTTCTTAAGTAGTAACAAAGTTTATCACACTCCTACTCAAATTAGTCACACAGGTTAGTCCCCAGGGAGAAGAGTCTGGCTACAGATCATTGCAAAGGAATGACTTCTTGGAGGCTTAAAACAAACACTTAGGCATATGGTTCCATCTGGAAATATAGTCAACTAGGAGCAAATTCCATGAAATTCCCAACTGATGCAGGCAACGTAATTTTGTATCTTACAATTCTAGCTTAAGGCTAGCTGCAGTGATCTGCTAAATAGATACATGACTCTAAAACAAAGTAGTTGTTTTAATAATGATAATAATTATTATTTCTCATATATTTAGTCATGAAGGTTCAAAATGCTAATAAAGCAGCAATGGAGACGAGAGACCAATTCAGACTGAAATATGACCTGCAAAGAATTTCCTACCATTTTGATATTTTTACCTCTTAAGAAAATGAATACTGATCATGGATTCTCAGGATGAAACTAAGAGATTCAAGTTTTTTTTTTTTTTCCTTTGTGTGCAAGGGTATTTTCAAGGGGAGACTAAACATGGACACTGGAAAAGATTATGTTCTGAGGGATTGCCAAACTGCCAATAATACAGGATTCCTACCTGAGGACCTTTCTACGTACACAAAAGAAAAATAATCCTCCAACTGCCAGGGAACAATTTTGAGGAAGATTACCCCACCCTCTTTTGACAAGTTTATCTAATTAGAAAACTCTTCTGTCAGTACTTACAGTTCCATATAACACATGTCCACCCCCAAGTTCATTGCTTCTAGATGGCATGGGGAACAGAACAAATAATGACACACAGCCACAAACTTTGTGGACTGTTTTGAACTCTCCTTCTCATGCATTTTGAAGGCAGGATTCCTTAATGCCCACTTCCTGCATCATAGACTTAGAAGTCAAGTAAGGCATGGATTAGAAACTGCTTTGCCAGGGATTGAGCAAGTGTCTGAAACTTAGTAAACCTGTTTCTTATCTGTGAAATGGGAATAAAAGAAAGCAACAACAAAAGTATAAGTGTTTTTAGGGAAAACATTTAAGTAACTCGATAGACATAAATAGTTTATATATAAAATAAAGTGTGTGTATATATATATGTGTGTGTTTATGTGTATGTGTATATATATGTATATATGAGGACAATAAAATATCAACATCAATTTTAAGATAAAACCCTACTTTTAAGAAAATTTTAAGCTGGTAGCAGGCCAGAGGATTGGGCAAAAGGGATTCAATAAAAATATATTTATTTTAAATAAAAATTTATTTTATCCCTCAAACACTCTTTGAGGATAATGGAAAGGAGGTGGTGAAGATTAGAGCTGATTGAGAAAGTTCTAAATGCCCAAGTTTCATCTCTATTGAAATTAAATAGAAGTTTTAGAAGCATAGAATATGGCTTGCCTATTTGGACTGGAGATGCCTAGAAGAAAAAATTATTACATTTAGACACAGAAAATTGGACCGTGATTTAAAGGTGATAGCTTTACTCTTAGCATAGCATTCAATGATTTGGGAAAATACTGTACTTATTGGACCCATGACTGTAGTACTTTTAAATCCTTTTAAAATACACAGTAAATTATGGCTTCCTGTGAAGGCAGCTTTTCTAGTTAAAGATTACAATGTGTCTATAGTCTTCTTTGTAATTTTCTCAACATAACTGGAATTAAAAGAATCTCAAAGCAAAATAATAAAGGATTTTCCTATCACTGAAACAGTTCAAGGCTTTGATTAAGAGCCGTGTTACTGGTTCTCCAAATAGGAGTGAAACTTGCCAAAGAATGGGGAAGATCCAACTACTGGTATCTAAGATGTAAAACTCTTCAGGGCTGGAAATCCGAGAGAGGCGCCTCCAAGTGAGGAAGGATTCTATAACTGCATCTGTGCCTAAGCCTCTGACTTTACTGCTCTGTAGGTCTACTCTCAAATAACAGAAAAAGTGCTGTCACCACCGAGTCACCTGCTCTGCCTTTTCCAGAGGCTCATATACATGCAAAATCTACTTTCTGCGTATGATCTAAGTGCCAATTTTACATAAAATCAAGGAGAGAACAAAAGAAAATCATCATAGAAAATGAGAACAGTACAAAAAGTTTCTGATTCTAAAAACTGTTCTTTATGGTATGAAGAACTTGCCTGAGATCCAGGTAATATGCTCCAACCTGAGGACTGGTCCAACTCAACAGAACCAGTGCCTGATTTTTGGTTCTTCTTCCTGCCCTTCTCAGCCAAGGGGTCACAAGTCTCCCTGGCATGCAAGATCAGCTCTGCCATCTACTTGCTGACCCCACTTTATTCAAGAGGAAAATGACTCTCCCCACCCCACAGCCAAAGCCCTCTTCTGTTTCTAACTTCCCCCAGTTCTTAGGGTTCCTGTCCTTGATTATGGTTTCTGGTCTTAGGGACATGTTTTGGTCATAACAGCATTAATGATTAATATCTGTTCATAAAAGCCAAAAGAATGATCTTAATCCACATCCAGGGATGGGTTTCAGAGGGGTCCCTGAAAGCACATGTAACACTGTGCATGTGTGGATGTCTGGGAGTTTTTTCCGGAGAGGACTCATAAATTTCACTAGCTCCTCAGCATTCTGTAACCCCCTCTAGGACAGTCTGCCAGAACCCATTCAGGTAATTCCTCTATTTCTAGATAAGAAAATGGTCTAGCCAAAATCAATCCATCCTGTTAACAATACAACATGAACTTAACCATGGAATAACTACAACCTTTATGGAAGGGGCATCAGCACCCAGAAAAAAAGGCTCACACACCTCTAACCTGGATAGCCTCTCCCAATATTTGTATCCTTTCCTCTCCAACAGTCCCATCAGGAAGACCCAGCAGAGCAGGTTTTATTTTATGTGTCATCCATCTATTTACCTGGACTTCTGGTCCTCAGGACTAGAAGTAACACATTTTAAAAAAAGGTATATTATCAGATATTACAGGCTGGGAACTGATAGTAGTAACACATTTAATCCCTATAAGCCTCGGTTCTCTCATATGTAAATCTCATAAAACAAAATGAAATCCAACCCTTCAGATCCAAGACCTAGTACAAAACTAAACATTCACAGGTCATTCAACACAATTCAGCAAATAAGGACTGCATGCCTCCTATGGGCTAGGGCCTGCCCTAGATCCAAGTATATTTAATGTATTCTGCTTGAAGAAGTCAGCAAGCATGAAATTGACTTGAGAAAGATTTCCACACAAAGGGTCAAAACAGTTACAAAGCCTGGCACTGTCCTGGACACTTGTAATCCCAGTAGCTCAGGAGGCTGAAGAAGGAGGATAACAAATTCAAAGCCAGCCTCAGCAACTTAGCAAGACCCTGTCTGTAAATAAAATATAAAAAGGATTGGGGATGTGGCTCAGTGGTTAAGTGCCCCTGGGTTCAATCCCTGGTTTCAAAATAAATAAATAATAAATAAATAAAAATAAAGTTACAAAAATTATCTAAACATTTTCTTCTTTAGCTATGCCAAGAGACAAAGTATTAACATAATTTAAATTCTTCAAATATTGCTACTTCTTTGACAAAATGGAATTACGTGAAAAGTAGGTATCACAGAACAAGTACTTCCTGAATCCTCTTTAGAAGAGTCTAGACAGAACAAGAAGGTGAAAGTGTCTGTGATAGACACCATGTTGGTCAGCAGGCATTTTAGGAATCATGCTGTGATTCTGAACACAGAACAATAGCAAATCAGAATTAGCATGAAATAGGGGAAAAAGTGAAACTTAAGTTACAAAAGCATAATCATATATTCTATAGCTGAGAATAATGTGGATCATCTCCATAAAACAAAATGTAAAGCAGATCTTTTGAACAAGAACTAATAATTAAGCTGCACCCTTCCTACTTTGGTTGTACCCATTTCAAATAGGAATAATATCCCCTCCATCACCACAGTGGATCAAGCTAAGCTTTTAGGTAGAAGAAAGAAGCTGGAGAATAAACTGATTACATACGCATGAGATACAAGGACACCTACGTGGTTGCGGATTGCAGGGATAAGACGCTGAGGGCTTACTACTGCTTCCTGATCCAGAGAGATTTAAGGATCTGTTTTCAATTAGATGCTTTAAGCTGGTAAAACTACATCCATAAAGACACACTTACAGAACAACTTAAAACTAAGATAATTAAGATACCTAGGAAACTGATGAATTCCATTCCTCTCCCTTCTCCTCCTTTGTTCCTCCTTTGCTATTCATTTGAAAGAAGAAAAAGACCTTATGATGTTATGAACTCACCAACACCAGCAAAATTAACTAAACTAGAGAAATTCTGACAAACTAGACACTGATACTGTGAATCTTTGGGGAGGAAGTGTACAAGTTCAAGACCTTTGACACAGTAGCCACTGGCTAAAAACAACACAAGTGTAAAAGGTAAACTTTAGAAGCAAATGGAATTAGATCGGTGCTGGGAATTCAGAAAGCAATTTTTCTAAGTAAAGAAAGGTAACCATTTAGCACATAATCTGTGTTCTTCTCATATTGACAGATCCAAATACAAAGGCAGATGTGGTCAGGAAAGAAAAAAGGAGAGATGAGTCTTACTTCTCTAAAAAAATGCCAGAGCAAAACGTGAATATCTACTGGTTAGTGGTGTCCCTACTAACTTTTTAAAGATTTTGAATCTTTATTTACAAATGTCCCCACATCCTGTCACATACTGAAAGTAAAATTAACACTAGCAAGAAATGCATTCTACAATTACCAACTGCAGTTGTAAAAAGGAAAGGGAGACACTGCGTTGATGTTCTTCAAATGTGTAGAATTAAGCTGGTGAACTTGGGAACAACAAAACTGGGAAAGTATTGGTATATTACTACTAAAAGAAACCTAGAGGGCCAGCTCCTACGTGGCCAATAATGTATCATCCCCCCCCCCTTTTTTTTTTTGAGAATGAAGCAAACAGGAAAACCATCAAGGCAGCTCTCTGAGAGAAAAAGAAACTCCAAAGCAAAAGCCAAAGGCCCAACAAGCAGGGGCAACCTGGGGTTACAGTGTGGCTCTGAGCCTGCCTTGTCCAGAATCTATGGTCACTGAAGAAAAAATTTAAAATTTGTACTCAACATGTGATATGAGTCATCAATATGAATCAGCAATAAAATTAAACGAACTGACCATGTTATTACTAAGCTATAGACATGGGGCAGGAGTCTGAAATTTCAGAGAAATCTACCAGGAGAGATCAAAAAAACATCTGTACTTCAGGCAAAATACAGGGAGCAGTTGGGAAAAGAGGAATGCTACTACCTCTTTCCCTTCTTAAATAAGACTTATAGAATTTTGGATCAGAAGATACCCTGGAGAGTTGGAGGGGATGGTCTCCAGGGTATCTTCTGGTTCAAAATTCTGTAAGTCTTATTTAAAAAGGAAAAGAGGTAGTAGCATTTGTCTTTTACAGAGAAAACTGAGGCCTAGAGAAATGAAGGACCATCCTAAGACCATACCAGTTAATCAAACCTAGATTTCTTGATTTTAGTCCATAAATGAGAACATATGTTCTTAAATTTGAAATTTATGGTTTGATAAGCCTACGGATGCTCTTTCATTCAAAGGTTTATGCTAAGTCCTTGATTTTTATTTCTTTATAGTTCCTCACTATTTGTTCACATTTTGGTTAAGTGATTTTATTCTGCCACTATATGACCTCTATGTTTATATCTATATCAATATGACTGCTAACAAATTTCCTAATTAAGTAATTTGAACCCATAAAGCAGTCGTGTGATTACACACACACACACACACACACACACACACACACACAGAGCATCAGTCATGTGTATTCTTAACAGTTATAGTAATGTAAGCCCGTTAACCAAACACCCAATTACATGCCAGGCACTGTACTATAATGCATTATCTTACTTATTCCCTAATAAATTCATGATAAGTTATAATTTTCATCATTATGAGGAAACTGAAGAAAGTTATAATTTTCATCATGATGAGAAAACTGAGGCAGAAGGAAGTAAATCTACTTGCTAGTTAGTGATGTAGTTAGCTTCCTTTATAACTCTAGGGATTAGACTTTTCCCTATTACATTCTCCAGTAGTTCATACTCTTGTGGTTTTCCCTTTATATTATGTAATCTCCTGCAGTTTTCTTGATACAGAACTTTGCAGAGCTATATACATGCACATCTAATGAAGCATTTTTTATGATCATAGTTGCAGTAAGAGTCCCCACAGGAACCCAGCATCATCAGCTTTAAGAAGGGTGCCCAGCTCTAAGAAAGTGAAGGACAAATAGGCTTCGGCTTTCCCAAGAATCTGTTTTAGAATGTGTCCTAGAAGTGTGCTGGCTTTTTTTTTTCTTCCAACCTTGATAATCAGATTTATCTCTTAATAGCTAAAGTCTTGCCTCTGCTGGTGACAAGAAGTTAAGAATCTTAAATCTCTGAAGGACAGATGATAACCCAGTGGTATCAATTTGGTTTGGAAAGAGAATGCTGTGAAATAGCCTTAAGTGTCTGATAGGAGATGTTTCTCAGGCAGCCTGAAAACACTGGAGAGTGATAATGATAAAAACCAATTCTAAGTATGTAGAGCTTGAAGGGGAGGAAATCTCTCTTTCTGACATTAGAAGGCAGTATTCTCAGATCTTCTTGAAAAAGAGCCAGGCAAACTACTGTTTTGTAAAGAAACAATTATAGGAGCTGATCTTCCAAACACTGGGATTCAACATGAACTACACTTTCTAGATGTATACACACCTTTTCTTCAACAGGCCCTTCCTGATTATATTACACCAATTACTGTTATTTTGGCCACCATTCCTATTTTCTTCAATTCTTACCACTAGTTACCCTGCTGTCTCTAGGCCTGAGAACAAGAACTGTCTTTGGTATCACAGATGGGGGAACCAATGTAGTGTCATTTTTTTACTATGTAAAAAGTGAAAAGAGCATTTTAGAAGTTTTAGTAAAAAGACCATTCTAAAAGAGTAGATATCCATTCCCTTTCATCCTAAGACTTAAAGTTTTAAGTTATTGATTAGGAATTCAGTTACTTTGTTGAACCTAAAGGTCAGATAATGGGATCAAAGAAGATGAAGTAGTATTAATTCACTGTGCTTTAACTCTTGAAATGTGCTCCATAAGATCAGAGAAAATCCCACAGTATTATGAAGTAGTAAAAAAAAATTGTCTTCTGTAGAAAGATGGTTTTTCTCTTTTGTGTGACTACCAGCCATCAAATAAAAGTCTAAAATGTGGGTAAGCTAGAACACAGGGACTCTGGGCATGAACTTCTGCAGATTCCTGTGACACCATCAAAAAAGGAAACTTGAGTTTTAATGACACACCAGATCTTTCTCTGAAAGGTTCTGGGAATGGCAGACTTATTCCTAGTTAGTTAGACCCTCCTTTCTTGCCCTACTCTTCCTCTCCCCATAACCCGCCCTATTTTTCCTGTCCCCAACAGGATGGGAAGAAAACGTCCTTAGAAGACCTTTCCTTTTTTATATTACACAATCTCATCTCTGGAATTCAAGTCCTAGTACTGCTCAGCCCAAATAAGAAGTGCTTGTCACCAGGAAGGCGGCCATCTAAACAAGCAGCAGCTGGATGAGAAAAGAGGGCATGTCAGCCCAGAGCAGCAGAGAGGGTTTCTCACGGCAGCTATTTGTAACCCTCCAAGGAGCTACCGAGGCTGCCCATTAAAACCCTGTTAAAACACTTCTGATGTTGTCAGCAGCAGAAAGCTGAAATAGCACAGCGATCACAGAGATGCTATCTGCCTCAAGCAATTCAGTGGTACTGTCAATACTATGAGCAAGAAGGTACAAGATAAGCAACAACCTAATTTCTACATCAAAATTTTATAAACCCCCTGAGCTGGCAGCAGTAGTAATGTGGGCACACAGGGACCACGTCAATGGCTACTCTGGGGAGAGAAAGACCTTTATGTTGAGATCTGCCCCAAAGGTCCTGAACCTGCCCACTGTATGACTCCCCCAAACTCCCTAGGAAATGTGCCTAGAGAGGAATTACTAGGGGGATGAGGATGTGGCTCAGTGCACATGCTTGCCCGGCATGTGTAAGGCCCTGGGTTTGATCCCCAGCACTTCCCCCCGCCACACACACACAGAGGAATTACTGGAATGTTCCTTTCTAGGGCACTGCTGGGCACCACTTGAGACATGGTATTTCTGAGTAGGATTTTTTTTTCCCCGAGAAATGGCATGTCAGAAGACAACCTGCTCAAGCATCATCTACTCATCTTTATTTCCCAAGAGAAGAATCAAATCTTACTGAGAAGGCTATAGAACCTGCTTGATTTTGCACTTTATTGCTCTGCTTCAGATTTCCTATAAAAATTTTAGTTACAGAGCTTAGAATTTTAATTCTAGAGAGTCTTCCCTTGTCAGCAAACAGAAAACAAAGAAGGTGTCTTAGAGAATTTTTGGATTCACTACATTTATGTTGGAAATAATAGGATAGCTGTGTATAGCAGTGCACCCCAGTAATCTCAGCTACTCAGGAGGCTGAGGCAGGAGGATCACAAGTTCAAGGCCAGACTCAGCAACTTAGTGAGACCTGTCTCAAAATAAAATAAAATAAAAAAGACTGGGGATATAGCTCAGGGGTAAAGCATCCCTGGATTCAATCTCGAGTGCAAAAACAAAACCAAAAAAACAAACAAAAGAAAGAAAACCCAGAATATACAAGGTAATTCTAACATTTTAAGAAGCACAGGTTCTGGCATCATTCTATTTACAATAGTAGCTCTTCCTTTTGGTTCTGTATGTGTAACATTGGGTGATAAATCAGGTGATTGCCATCCAAATTGGCACACTTTTGGTGGTAAAATGAGCATCAACTGGTACAACCAAAAAAGTGGTACCTAGGCAAATTGGAACCTATCCTGCCCTCACAGTAAACAGAGACCTGAAAAGTTATATGACAATACAGGAAATAACTAAGTGGCTATTTTATCACAAAAACTAAATGTCAGGCTAGGATGAAGATGTTCAGTCTATCAGCTAGATCTAGTTTGCCTAACAAATAGTGGGCTATTTTAACCCTAGTGCTCAACTGTGCAGACCCAGCTCTGACTCTCCTTAGTGAGAGGAAGAGAATCATTACCAAAATGATCATAATGAAGTTGTAATTACTCACTGTAGCTTTACATACAAAATCACAGTCAGTTAGAAACTTATTTCCATGAAATATACCAAATACCGACACCAAGAACATGCGGGTCTCAGAGTCCTTTTCTCTTTGACTGGGGATGTAGCTCAGTAGTAGAGAAAGAGCATGTATAAGGCCCTGGGTTTAATCCCCAGCACTGCAAAAAAGAAAGAGGGGAAGGGGGAAGAGATGGGGGAGGGGAAGGGGGAGGGAGAAGAGGAAGGGGGAGGGAGAAGGGGAAGGGGAGGGGAGGGGGAGAAGAAGGAGGAGGAGGAGAAGAAGAAGGAGGAGGAGGAGGAGGAGGAAGAGGAGGAGGACAATGACGAGGACAAGGACAAGAAGAAGAAAAGTCCTTTTCTCTGGTTCTTTTAATAGACCCTAGAGGGCAGACAGACTGGGGGTTAGGCATTTTCTACTTGGACAAAATAATTTAAGGTAATTCCAACAATCCCCCCAAATCTGAAGTTTTTGGCTAGGGCATTACCTATCTTCTGGAAGCTATTAATGAGTGTGATAACAGGCTCAGAGCAGCCTACTGATGGGGCAACAGGGAGTGAGTTTAAGACTAAAAAAGTATAGCCAGCTCCTCAAGGAACAAGTAATGAGGTGTTCTATGTGACCTTTTTTTTTTTTAATTGTTGATGGACCTTTTCTTTATTTATTATTTATATGTGGTGCTAAGAATAAAACCCAGTGTCTCACCCATGCTAGGCAAGTGCTCTACCACTGAGCCACAACTCCAGCCCTCTTTTTTTTTTATTGGTTGTTCACAACATTACAAAGCTCTTGACAAATCATATTTCATACATTAGAATCAAGTGGGTTATGAACTCCCATTTTTACCCCAAATACAGATTGCAGAATCACATCGGTTACACATCACATTTTTACATACTGCCATATTAGTGACTGTTGTATTCTGCTACCTTTCCTATCCCCTACTATCCCCCCTCCCCTCCCCTCCCATCTTCTCTCTCTACCCCATCTACTGTAATTCATTTCCCTCCATGTTTGTTATCCCATTCCCCTCATAACCTCTTATATGCAATTTTGTATAACAATGAGGGTCTCCCTCCATTTCCATGTGATTTCCCTTAACTCCAGCCCTCTTAAGACCAAATTTTAACAATCCTTTAACCATCCCAGTTCACCTAGTTCTGAATGGATCCATATTGTGATACTACAAGCGAACTGTAAATAGAACAAGATTAAATGAAGAGTTACTTGGAAAAGACCAGATAATCCCAAGGATTCTTGTGAAACCAGTCCACCTAAATTATCAATGATCAGTTATAGCAGTACTCATGGAAAAGTAGGAAGGCCTCCCAGAAGAGCAATAAAGTCAGCCACGAAGACAATTTTAGAGAAGCTGACACTTATCTTGTATAGTTTATTTTGTGTCTGGCACTGAGGTTTTTTTTTTCCCCCTCTTTCTTTTTTTCTTTTTAAGTACTTTGAGGAAGGAAGGGGGAGAGGGCTTAGAGGAATAGAGACAAAGCTATATGGAATGCCATATGATCAAGAAAAGTATTTCTTAAGCAAATTAATAAGTCAGAAGAATCGTTCTAATGACAGTAGGTCTATAAAACGCAGTGGGATTAAAAAAAAGTGGAGGGGCTGGGGATGTGGCTCAAGTGGTAGTGGGCTCACCTAGTATACATGACCCACTGGGTTCAATTCTCAGCACCACATAAAAATAAAATAAAGATATTTAAAAAAGTAGAATTTGGAGTGTGCCTAGGTTCTGGGAATATTTTATATTTATTTGCTCATTACTGTTTTTTGTTGTTGTTTTGTGTGTGTGTGTGTGTGTGTGTGTGTGTGTGTGTGTGTAGTACTGAGCTTGAATCCAGGGCCTTATAATGCTCAGCAAGTGTTCCACCATTGAGCTATATCTCTAGCTCCTTTAAAAATTTTCATATTTTGGTACTTTAAGTTTCCCAGGTTGGCCTCAGATAGCTCCAAGAAAGGGGAGTGGGGGGAGCATTTTTGCTCTTAGTTCCTGTTTATCTTTTTCAAGTAAGGTTTCCTATAATTTACTTTATTGGGGCAAGCCAAACTAAAACCACAATGAATTTTGGGCCACAATATTCCTACCAAGTGCTTCCAAACCATTGTAAGGACTGGAAGTCATTCAGGCAGAAAAACAATCTATTCTTTTCAGGAATCTAGACTTTTCACTATCATAAAACTGGAGTACATTGTTAAAACTCGTGTTAACTTTAAACTGTACATGGCAGAAAAACTTTGCAGATCGATGACTTGAAAATCAGGTGATCAATAAGAAAAACTTATATTAATATAAATGAACATTTTAACTCCATATCTTAATGGAATAGTGTATTTGAAGATTATCTTACTTCATATAAAATAAACAAATACTTATTGAGTTGCCCAGTTTATAGATATGATGATACAGACTATAATTACATATGTTTTAATTGTGTATCCCCTTTTTCAGCTGTTAAGATTTTTCACTTCAAATTTCTATTTGGGGTATAGCCAACAATTGCTGAAAATAAAAGCTTCCCTTTTCAATAATTGTACACTTGAGTTAAGGAAAATATGACCAAATGGTGATATAAATCCTAATAGTAGTTTCTTCTGTTATGAATAAACTCAAACCAACATCACCCTAAATCCACACTGGTGTCTAGGCCAGGCCCAACTTATGGATGTCTCATGATATACTCAAGAATCTCTCTGCTGGCTTTGAGTTAATCATAGGAAATGGAAATAGAAAATTCACTCTGTGCTGCCTAATCCAAAATGGCTATCAGAGAAACTGGCATGGAATAAAATAGACAGCCAATAAAATATTCAGCAAAGCATCCTACAATAGCAGAGACCTATTATTCTAGGAACCAACCTAAATATGTATTTCAATGTTTTAGAAAAATGGACTTATATAGTACACTCTGGAAAGCAAAGACATTCCACTAAGACAAAGGTTTTCAAATCTTAACACAAACTAGAATCACCTGGGAAATTGAAAACTATCGAAGCTAAGGCTCCAACTTCAACTGCTCTGAGTGTACACTGGATGTGGGGAATTTTTAAACATCTCTCAGGAGTTATAATGTAGCACAAGGTTAAGAATGACTACACCAAGACAAAGCCTTCACATTTAATGAAGCCTGGATATCATGTTAGTAAATTAGGGAAGTAAATATGAAAAGAGATAGAAATTGGGGAAGATTTGTTTTCCATGTTTCTTGTAATTTGAGCTCAAGTAATCTAAAAATGTAAAAACAGGTTCCTTGGTATTTTAGAGTCAGCAACCTAACAAATGCAGCTCCCATCTATGGAGGTGTTTGCATGTAGGTGTTTGGAGATTTATATTTAAATGTTACCTGTATTTCTCAGTAGAAATCCTATAGATCTAGAAGGCAAGATCAGAAATAATCTAGTTCAAATGCTCTACAAAATATGAAACTAAAGAACAGAGAGGAGGGCTGGGGATGTGGCTCAAGCGGTAGCACGCTCACCTGGCATGCGTGCGGCCCAGGTTTGATCCTCAGCACCACATACAAAGATGTTGTGTCTGCCAAAAACTAAAAAATAAATGTTAGAAAAATTCTCTCTCTCTTAAAAAAAAAAAAAAAAAAAAAAAAGAACAGAGAGGAAGCTGGGCATGGCAGTGTGTGCCTATAGTTCCAGATACTTGGAGGCTAGTGTAGGAGGATAGCGCTAGCCTAGGAGTTGGAGGGCAGCCTGAGCAACATAGCAAGACCTCATCTCTTAGAACAAAAAAACAAATAACTACTACAACAACAAGAAGACAGAAAAGTAGACTGTCAAAAGACAGGGTCAGATAGCGACAGAAGTAAAAACTCAGATTTCCAGGTTACTCATCCAGAGCAAGGAGAAACAACTGACCAAGTTATTTTATTTTGTCCAATGATATGCGTGACTCCTGAAATATTTTCTTTAAACAGTGGATTTCAAAAGTGATTGTCTCTCTCTCAAAATAGTTAAAACATTAAACATAGGTGATAGCATCCTAGACATCCATGCCTAGGATACTAGCTACCTTAACTGAAAAAAATTAGATCAAGCCAAGGAGATTAGGAAAACTATAATAGACAATATGTGAAATTAATCCTGGTTCTATATTCTGCTGTTTTTCTTTTTCTTGAAGATACTCTGTACATTAAGTACATGCAAGTGAAAATTTTTCTGAGATGAAACCAATAACAAGCTTATTATTGCTACATCCTGCTTACTGCCTCTATAGTATGTTCTTAGGCAGAGTTTAATTTTTTGATCAGTTATCTTTCAGGATTTTGCAGAGAGACCACTGACCTGTTAATTCCAATGAGCAATTCCATTGACATTCCTACAGCTGGAATGAGCTTTGAAAGCAGACATGCAAGGAGTCTTGGAAAGGTGGGTAGGTTGTCTAGCTTACTGTGGAGTCCAGCAATCACCGGTGTCCTCCATTCTTCTTGCCCTTCACTTCAGGCAACTCCTCACTAGTTTTCCCTTTGCACTGCTTTCTCTATAACCCTGAGACAATTACAAAAGGTCAGACAGCATAGTTTAATGTGTCATTCAATTGTTTTCTGGCTGCTGGGAAATACAACTTGGTATTCATGATGTACTAAATCAATCTAAAAAGATTCTTAATTTAAAGAAAAAAAATTTTTAGTTGCCAATGAACCTTTATTTATTTATTTTTATGTGGTGCTGAGGATGGAACCCAGTGCCTCACACATGCCAGTCAAGTGCTCTACCACGGAGCCACAACCCCAGCCTTTAATTTTTTTTTTATTGGTTGTTCACAATATTACAAAGCTCTTGATATATCATATTTCATACATTAGATTGAAGTGGGTTATGAACCCCCAATTTTACCCCAAATCCAGATTGCAGAATCACGTCGGTTACACATCCACAATTTTACATAATGCCCTATTAGTAATTGTTGTATTCTGCTACCTTTCCTATCCCCTACTATCCCCCCTCCCCTCCCCTCCCATCTTCTCTCTCTCTCTACGCCATCTACTGTAATTCATTTCTCTCCTTGTTTATTTTCCCATTCCCCTCATGCTGAGGGCCATTACCAAGTAGAAATGACGCATCAAAATTTCCTTGCTAGCGTACCCCATGTTAATGATTTCGCTGTTGACATTGCATGTAAGGTGACCTTGCTCAAAGACCAAGGCGGATCTGGGTTTAGAGCTGATCAGGTTTGAGAAAGTATCCCGGTCCTTGGGTTAAGGGCGTTCCCAGTTTAAGACCTTGGATTTTAGGGAAGTTCGATGTTGAGGATTATTGCTGCTGGAATTAGGGCGTTCCTGCTGCCTGAGCTCCCAATGAGTTCTCCTGAGATTCAGAGAGCATTTTGGGAAAAAAAGCCTCGTGGAGTAGGTGAATTGGGTGGCAGCAGAACTGGGATTGCCCCAGTACGTGTGTGGAGGCCGGTGTAAGTTCGGGAATAAAGATTTGCTGTTTGAATCTACAAAGCTGTGTGGTGGCTCGTGATTCTGTGCCCAGCCAAGACTGCGGCACCCTCACAACCTCTTATATGTAATTTTGTATAGCAATGAGGGTCTCCCTTCATTTCCATACAATTTCCCTTTTCTCTCCCTTTCCCTCCCATCTCATGTCTCTGTTTAATGTTAATCTTTTCTTCCTACACTTCCTCCCTGCTCTGTTCATAGTTGCTCTCATTATATCAAAGAAGACATTTGGTATTTGTTTTTTAGGGATTGGCTAGCTTCACTAAGCATAATCTGTTCTAGTGCCATCCATTTCCCTGCAAATTCTATGATTTTGTCATTTTTTATTGCTGCATAGTACTCCATTGTGTATAGATGCCACATTCTTTTAATCCATTCATCTATTGAAGGGCATCTGGGTTGGTTCCACAGTCTAGCTATTGTGAATTGTGCTGCTATGAACATCGATGTGGCAGTATCACTGTAGCATGCTCTTTTAAGGTCTTCAGGGAATAGTCCAAGAAGGGCAATATCAGGGTCAAATGGTGGTTCCATTCCCAGCTTTCCCAGGAATCTCCAAACTGCTTTCCGAATTGGCCACACCAATTTGCAGTCCCACCAGCAATGTACAAGTGTACCCTTTTCTTCACATCCTCCCCAGCAATTATTGTTGCTTGACTTCATAATGGCTGCCAATCTTACTGGAGTGAGATGGTATCTTAGGGTGGTTTTGATTTGCATTTCTCTGACTGCTAGAGATGGTGAGCATTTTTTCATGTACTTGTTGATTGATTGTATATCCTCCTCTGAGAAGTGTCTGTTCAGGTCCTTGGCCCATTTGTTGATTGGGTTATTTGTTATCTTATTGTCTAATTTCTTGAGTTCTTTGTATACTCTGGATATTAGGGCTCTATCTGAAGTGTGAGGAGTAAAAATTTGTTCCCAGGATGTAGGCTCCCTATTTACCTCTCTTATTGTTTCTCTTGCTGAGAAAAAACTTTTAACTTTAATTAAGTCCCATTTGTTGATTTTTGTTATTAACTCTTGTGCTATGGGTGTCCTATTAAGGAATTTGGAGCCCGACCCCACAATATGTAGATCAGAGCCAACGTTTTCTTCTATCAGACGCAGAGTCTCTGGTTTGATATCAAGCTCCTTGATCCATTTTGAGTTAACTTTTGTGCATGGCCAGAGAAAGGGATTCAGTTTCATTTTGTTGCATATGGATTTCCAGTTTTCCCAACACAATTTGTTGAAGATGTTATCCTTCCTCCATTGCATGCTTTTAGCCCCTTTATCAAATATAAGATAGTTGTAACTTTGTGGATTAGTCTCTGTGTCCTCTATTCTATACCATTGGTCCACCCGCCTGTTTTGGTACCAGTACTATGCTGTTTTTGTCACTATTGCTCTGTAATATAGTTTGAAATCTGGTATCGCTATACCACCTGATTCACACTTCCTGCTTAGAATTGCTTTTGCTATTCTGGGTCTTTTATTTTTCCATATGAATTTCATGATTGTTTTATCTATTTCTACAAGAAATGCCGTTGGGATTTTGATTGGCATTGCGTTAAACCTATAGAGAACTTTTGGTAATATCGCCATTTTGATGATGTTAGTTCTGCCTATCCATGAACAGGGTATATTTTTCCATCTTCTAAGATCTTCTTCTACTTCTCTCTTTAGGGTTCTGTAGTTTTCATTGTATAAATCTTTCACCTCCTTTGTTAGGTTGATTCCCAAGTATTTTATTTTTTTTGAGGATATTGTGAATGGAGTGTTTTTCCTCATTTCCATTTCAGAAGTTTTGTCACTGATATACAGAAATGCCTTTGATTTATGCGTGTTGACTTTATATCCTGCCACTTTGCTGAATTCATTTATTAGTTCTAGTAGTTTCTTTGTAGACCCTTTTGGGTCTTCTAGGTATAGAATCATGTCATCTGCAAATAGTGATAATTTAAGTTCTTCTTTTCCAATTTTTATGCCTTTAATTTCTTTCATCTGTCTAATTGCTCTGGCCAGTGTTTCGAGAACTATATTGAATAGAAGTGGTGATAGAGGGCATCCCTGTCTTGTTCCGGATTTTAGAGGGAATGCCTTTAACTTTTGTCCATTCAGAATGATGGTAGCCTGAGGCTTAGCATAGATAGCTTTTACAATGTCAAGGTAAGTTCCTGTTATCCCTAGTTTTTCTAATGTTTTGAACATAAAGGGATGCTGTACTTTGTCGAATGCTTTCTCTGCATCTATTGAGATGATCATATGGTTCTTATCTTTAAGTCTATTGATGTGGTGAATAACATTTATTGATTTCCATATATTGAACCATCCTTGCATCCCAGGGATGAATCCTACTTGATCATGGTGCACAATTTTTTTGATGTGTTTTTGTATTCGATTCGCCAGAATTTTATTGAGGATTTTTGCATCTAGGTTCATTAGAGATATTGGTCTGCAGTTTTCTTTCTTTGAGGTGTCTTTGTCTGGTTTCGGAATCAGGGTGATGTTGGCCTCATAGAATGAATTTGGAAGAGCTCCCTCTTTTTCTATTTCCTGAAGTAACTTGAAAAGTATTGGTATTAATTCTTCTTTAAAGGTTTTGTAAAACTCCGCTGTATACCCATCTGGTCCTGGGCTTTTCTTGGTTGGTAGTCTTTTGATGGCTTCTTCTATTTCATCCATTGATATTGGTCTGTTCAAATTGTGTGTATCCTCCTGACTCAGTCTGGGCAAATCATATGACTTAAGAAATTTATCGATGTCTTCACTATCTTCTATTTTATTGGAATATAGGTTTTCAAAATAATTTCTAATTGTCTTCTGTATTTCTGTAGCATCTGTTGTGATATTGCCTTTTTCATCCCGTATGTTAGTAATTTGAGTTCTCTCTCTTCTTCTCTTCGTTAGCATGGCTAAAGGTCTGTCGATCTTATTTATTTTTTCGAAGAACCAACTTTTAGTTTTGTTAATTTTTTCAATAGTTTCTTTTGTTTCAATTTCATTGATTTCCGCTCTGATTTTAATTAATTCTTGCCTTCTGCTACATTTGCTGTTGTTTTGCTCTTCCTTTTCTAGGGCTTTGAGATGAAGTGTGAGCTCATTTATTTGTTGGTTTTTTCTTTTTTTGAGGAATGACCACCAGGTGATGAATTTTCCTCTTAAAACTGCTTTCATTGTGTCCCATAGATTCCGATATGTTGTGTCTGTATTTTCATTTATCTCTAAGAATTTTTTGATTTCCTCCTTTATGTCTTCTGTAACCCATTGATCATTCAGTAACATATTGTTCATTTTCCATGTGATGTACGATTTTTCCTTCCTTCTTTTATCATTGATTTCCAGTTTCATTCCATTATGATCAGATAAAATGCATGGTATTATCTCCACCCCTTTATATTTAATGAGGGTTGCCCTATGACATAATATATGTTCTATTTTTGAGAAGGATCTATGTGCTGCTGAGAAAAAAGTATATCCATTTGATGATGGTTAATATATTCTATATATGTCATTTAAGTCTAGGTTATTGATTGTGATACTGAGTTCTATAGTTTCTTTATTCAACTTTTGTTTGGAGGATCTGTCCAATGGTGAGAGTGGTGTGTTGAAGTCACCCATAATTATTGTGTTGTGATCTATTTGATTCTTGAACTTGAGGAGAATTTGTTTTATGAATGTCGCAGCACCATTATTTGGTGCATAAATATTGATAATTGTTATGTCTTATTGGTGAATGGTTCCTTTAACAGTATATAATGACCTTCTTTATCCCTTTTGATTAACTTAGTCTTCAAGTCGATTTTATTCGATATGAGGATGGCCACCCCTGCTTGCTTACGAGGACCGTGTGCGTGGTATATTTTTTCCCATCCTTTCACCTTCAGCCTGTGTATGTCTTTTCCAATCAGATGTGTCTCCTGGAGGCAGCATATTGTTGGATTTGTTTTTTTAATCCATGATACCAGCCTATGTCACTTTATTGGAGAGTTTAAGCCATTAACATTCAGAGTTACTATTGATATATGGTTTGTACTTCCATCCATGTTTGATTATTTATCCTTTTTTAAAAAAATTTAGTTTGTTTCTCCATGATTATCTTTCCCCTCGCCCTCTGTCTTTACTGAGGCACTTCCCACTGATGGTTTTGGTTATTGTTTTTCATTTCTTCCTCGTGTAGTGTTTTGCTCAAAATGCTTTGCAATGCTGGTTTTCTGGCTGCAAATTCTTTTAACTTTTGTTTATCATGAAAGATTTTTATTTCGTTGTCATACCTGAAGCTTAATTTTGCTGGATACAGAATTCTTGGTTGACATCCATTGTCTTTCAGTGTTTGAAATACATTGTTCCATAACCTTCTTGCTTTCAGTGTCTGTGATGAAAAATCCGTTGTTAACCTTATTGGTTTACCCCTGAATGTAATCTGTCTCCTTTCTCTTGTAGCTTTTAATATTTTCTCTTTGTTCTGTGTATTGGATATCTTCATAACAATGTGTCTTGGCGTTGGTCTACTGTGATTTTGTGTGCTCGGTGTCCTGTATGCATCTTGAATTTGTATATCTGTTTCCTTTTTTATTTCTGGAAAGTTTTCTGTAATTATTTCATTCAGCAGGTTACTCATTCCCTTGGTTTGAATCTCTGTACCTTCTTCTATCCCGATGACTCGTAAGTTTGGTTTTTTTATGTTATCCCATAACTCTTGGATGTTTTTCTCGTGATTTTTTACCAGCCTTTCTGAGTTGGCTAGACTCTTTTCAAGATGATATATTTTGTCTTCATTATCTGACGTTCTGGCTTCTACTTGCTCCACTCTGTTAGTGATACTCTCAATTGAGTTTTTAATTTGGTTTATCGTTTCCTTCATTTCTAGAATTATTGTTTGATTATTTTTTATAATCTCTATCTCCTGATAAAGATGCTTAACTTCTTCTTTTATCTGTTTATGTAATTCATTCTCAATGTGTTCTTTTGCTGCTTGAATTTGCTGTCTTGTATCCTCTTTAAGGTTCCATTCCATCTGTCTAAGGTGTTCCTTGAGTTCTTTATATGACCATTTTTCTGATGACTCTAGGTCCTCCTGAATATTTAGGCTGTCCTGCATTGTTTGTACTCCTTTTCTTCATTGCTTTTTCAAGCTGTTCATGTTACTTCTTGTTCTGTTTGACTGCTGAGTTACTGTTTACTCCTATAAATTTATTTGATGCTTGGGAGGAAAGGTATTAGAAGGGAAGGGAAGAAGTCACTAAAGAGAATGAGAGTAAGCAGGTAGAACTCAAGGAAGGGGGGATAAGAGAAATGAAAAGACAAAAGAAGAAAAAAAAATAGGAAATAAAAAAAGAAAAAAACTTAAAAAAAATAAAAAAAAACTAAAATTAAAATTAGAAGAAAAAAATTTTAAAAAATTGTAAAAAAAATTTTAAAAAAATCAAGAAAGAAAAATGAAAATGAAAGAAAAACCCAAATCAAAGGAAAAAAAAACTAATAAATGCAGTCTTAGAGTTTGATTAACTTTTCTTCCAGTAGGTGGCGCTGTGCCCACCAGGCCAAGTTTCTCCTGTCAATACGCGGGAACCAATCACTGTGCAGCAGGTCCTCCAAGACTGGGCGAGTCTCCAATCCTGAGTGCCTAGGGCCTCCTCTTGTGTCTAGTCACTTCCCACTTTTCCTCTATCCAGGCCCCTCTCACGGGTGCTGCTCACCACAATACTGGCTACATGCCAAGTCTGATGCTCCCGGGAGCCCTGTTTTCATGAATGACTGGGCACACTCTTCCAGTTTGCCATTCCCTCAGACCCTAAGTTTGTAGAGCTTGGGGCTGAGAATCCTCAGCGTATTTTACTTGCCCTCCGGTAGCCACGCCCCCGGTAGCTGGTGCAAGAGGCCTCAGCAGTCAGCCCTGGTGGGAGCGGTAGTCCCGCGCCACCTCTGATTCCCTCGGGCTGGCTATCGCGCTCACGGGAGAGCTGGGAGGGGCCCTTAAGGTTTCCCCGATGTGTGGAGAGGGAAGGCTAGGGAATTACACACCTGTAGTCGCAGGTTTCAATGAAGTTATCTCCTCTGCCGCAGTCTGATGACATCAGTTCTCTGCCATGGTGGTGTCTCTTGCAAATGGCGACAGTTCGTTTCCCTTTGCCTGGCGACCAATGCAACGGGTGGGTCCTTACTGTCTCTCCCAAGCCCCGTTTCAAACCTGTGGCCACTACCTATGAAGGCTCGGTAGGCATTTACCTCCGTAGGATCAGTGCTGAGTCACAGCTGTTTGTCTGCGGGAAGCAGGCAAACGGGAGCTTGAATTCAGCCGATCTGGGCTCAGTGTGTGTTCTGAGAGGCCCAAACTGTTCACCCCAGATCCACGTCAGCTCAGCATTGCCTAGTGATCCTGAGCAAACAGATTTAGGTTGTTTACGAATTCCTATGCCCGCACAGCTGAAGAGGTCAGAGACTTGATCTCTCCGCGCCCGCCGCCATGTTGGAATCCCCCCAGCCTTTAATTTTTGAATTCTAATCCAGATTCTGCCATAAAATGTGTATCTGTCAATCTGTACATTCATCTTCCAACTTTCTTTCACTACTTAAAAAAAAAACAATTGTGATTTTTGGAAGGCAACATAGTAAGACTCTGTCTTGGGGAGGCAGGGAAGGTCAGGAAGACCTTGTTGTTGCTACAACAAGAGGAGAGGGAAAAGGTTCTTTTAGGAACTTGAGAGGATGGTTATAGCACTATCTTGCTTTAAATCTCCCATGAACTAAATATAGCTTCTCATCATTCCTACTTTTGCCATATGGATAACAATTTAAGCAAAGGAAACTAACTCGTGGCTAGTGCACCAGGTTCTGAGGAATACATAAAAAGTATGACATAGGTTCTTCCACAAAGAAGTTAGCTACTGAATGGGGATTCAATTCAAAAACATAAAAGCACTTGTATATGATATAATAAAACAGATATTAACTGCCAGGAGAGGATTACGTAAGAAAGAACTTGAAGGGTGTAGAGATACAGGCCAATTTTCTGAAGGTTGTCCACAGAAAAAAGCTAACCAAATGGTATTGCCTAAGCATGCATTATCCACAAAGACCAATTCATGTTCGACCATAGTTTAAAAGAGATACTGAGAAATGGAACTGGAAACTAGCATCACTTTGTCTAACAAATGTCTTGCTTATTGTTAAGGCTTGTATAATCTCATGGCTTTAAAGCAGAAATAACAACTACTGACTAGACTCCATACATATTTATATTTTATAGTTGTCTATATTTTATATTCTATAATATTACTCATATATTTAGACATATACATAAAAAGTCTATAAGTCTTTTGCTAATACAATAGAATTTTGATAGCTCTTAGAAGATATACATTTTTTCATAGAGACAAATAATTTAGAGTTTATTAATATATCATCCTATTTTTAAAACTATTTGAGTTTCAAAACAGGATCCCCTTCCAATAGAAAGGATCTTTTCATAGGTAAGCATATGTATAATCCTTAAGGAGCAACAAGTTTAGGATATAAATCTGTCAAGTCTAGAATATTGCTTTTGAGTTGTACAAATGACAGAAAACAATAGTGTACCAGTTCTTTCTAACATTAGCTGCTTTGTTCCTCCTCACAGCCTTACAGAAAAGATTATTTGCAACTCTTCACATCCTTATAAAATATTCAACTCTTCAATGAAATGAGTTTCCCACATTGTGGAAACACCCACACAGCAAACTGTAGCAGTGAATGAAATAGATTATAGTCAGGTCTCTGATGATATTAACTTTATGCTAAGACCCTGCTCTGGTGGGCAGCTTTCTCTTCAAATCTTTGTCTGAACATTTTTTACCCAGGAAACCTACTCTGGACCTTCAGATGATCTGTTCAGTAGTTATTTAAGCATAACATTTTGTGTGTGGGAACTCGCTGGTGTGAGTACAATGATGGGTCCCTGGCTGAAATGTCAGAGGCTTTTTTTTTTTTTAATGAAAAAATGACCTGGATGTAAAGATCAGATCCTCCATTGAATGCTGCATAATTCTACTAGGCCAACACGCATATGCAAAACCACCCTCAGGAGAGCTGGCCTGGCTTTTTCAGCCCCCTCTGCTGTTGTGCATAGTGCTCTTTTCAGCCAACAGCTCTTAGATGGAGCAACACTCACTTTAAATCAGCTTTCAAACAGCTACTCGTTCAAGAAGGCCAACACAAAAGGACTCAAATTGGGCAGCTAGAGAAACCTGCAGCCACAAACTTGATGGAAGAGGTCAAAAGGGAGCCGTGGGAGAGTGGCTCCCTGAAGCATGAAAGTCTCTCCATGTTTAAACCCGTATTGGGAAAGTCTTCTGAATCACGAATATAATCGGCAAGGAGGCACAGCCCCTTGATGACCAATCGGATTATTATTTGAGCTAGCCAGATAATGATTGCTGATTATGGGGGGAGGGGGAAGTGAAGGGAACTAGCTCTTGCACTTTCTTGAGAGAACATTAATGTCATTCCATTTCTTCTAAGTAGGAGAGAAGGCCTCTATAAGAGCCTTCTTTTCTTTCCTCCACCCAGCACTGGGACCTGGCTCCTGGAAGGCTGGAGGCTCCTGGAAGCCAAGGCTCTGGCTCAGCTGCAGGGGTTGTACAGGTATGGGGTAAGTGGGGTTACACACTCCATTTCCTCATCAGAACCCCTACCTACCTGCACAGAAGAAACTGCCTGGGAATAATGGGTGCTTGGTTCCCCGCAGTGTGCCCCGATGGGAGATGGCCTAGAGAGCATTTTACTATCTGCAAAGATCCTTCCCTCATCCCCCTCATTCATACCTGTTATTACTCCAAGTTAAGGAAACATTCTGCAATCCTATTTAGTAGCTACCCTAAAATTACCTCAGCCAAACAGTCCACTCTTCATTGTCAGTCAGAACCTGTGCTTAGCATCTGGTCATGAGCAACTTCAGTGATGGGCCCCAGACTAGAAGTTAGTGAGTCCAAAGTATTTACTGATATTATCTTTTTAAAAATTAATTTTTAAAATTTGATCTTTTTAGTTATATACATGATTATTCTTGGCTACTAGGCATGAATTGGGGAAGAAATTCAGAAACTTGGCTTCATTAAGTTGACTCTATTTTTTAACTTTTGAACAGTGACCCCAATATTTACTCCTTTAGGAATTTTGGATCTAATTCAGTTAACTAGAAAGGTAAATTTCTAAATGACTCCAAAAGGAGCCTTCATTGTTTCAGAAGAACTGCAAATGTCTCATTTGCAGGATCAAATCCACTGGGTTCCTTTACCTCCCAGGAGGTCATTACTCTTCTGAATGATAGAATGGCATTAACTTTTACCACAGTGACAATGTGAGTGTGAGCATATATATAGTAGGTCAGCAGGTGCAGGGGATTCTGATGAGAGAGAGATACCTTTTAACCATCCACATATTCTTCACTTTGTAAAATCTGACACTTTCTCTCTGCAGCTAAAGGAATCAACTCCCCAGCCCTGATGAATTTCATGTCTAATTAAAGCACTTTCCACATCTGTCCTGCATGGGCTGAAGGCTGGACCACATTCAATTGGGTTTCTGTTCAGCCTCTTTAAGAAGCAGTGGCAGCAGCTCTCCTGCAAAATGGTCTAGGGAAGCCACCTAAAAGGGTGGGTGATCTTCGTAAATGGACAGGAAACAGAAAAGATGAATATTGGGCGGATGACAGATCCCTTAACTGGCCTTCAAGATACAAGCTGTTCTATTAAACATAGGGCCATTATGCTGGCCGGCCATCCACTTTAAACCCCAGAGTGATTAAAATGCTGGCAGGAAATGAAAGCTCTCTATTGAAGGTCCTTCCCTGAGGTCCTAATTTCAAACCAAATTTTACAGCACCGCACAGGAACAAAGGAAGCCCAGTCTTCCAAGTCTTCTTTTTGTCACTTTGGACAAAGACACCCCCTCATACTCCTCAAAGAACAATGGGCTCTGTAGAGCCAGAGCCACGCCAAGAATGGGCACAAACCATACAGAAACACATTTTAAAAATACATTTTACACTGCCCTTGACATTTCGGATAAATAGAAACCACTGCACTGAAATTCCAAATATTTCATCCTTTCCCTCCACCCCTTGCCTTTATAATGAGAATTTTCCTATTTTCCCAATCTACTTGATCTTTGACATTTTGGCCTCTGTGAATGGAGGACATAGTAGAGTAGTCTAAATAAATTAATTATTCAGATAATTGCATTTTATGAAAATAACTACTATAACGGGGACAAGCACACGATTTTCACTAACAGAAGAGAACAAGGATGCCTATAATTCTTTAAAAACTGAAACAGTTCTAGAGGCATTTATATTCTATAGTACCCTAAGCAAGCCGAGGAAACATGGTATCAGGAAGGAATTTTTTTTTTCTTTACTAGTTGTTGTTTCAGGGTGGCCTGTTTTTTCCCTTGTTCTTCTTCAGCAAAAACAGCTTTTATGTTTTTACAGAACCACTTTAGATTCACTCTTCCACACGGAGGAGGTTTACTTGGATTTGGCAGGCTGAGAACAGCTGGTTGTTTCCTAACGAATGGAACATGAGACCATATGTTTCAACATTTAAGCAATTTTGAACCAGAGGTATTATTTGGAGTGTCCTTTGTTGAAACTGTACATTAAATGCCCAAAGGATCTGAGCTACATAAGAGATACAGGTTTTCCTTTTTCTTTTTTAGCACTTTTCTCTTAGCAACAAAACCACTACACACTACTTGTATCATAGATGTACACCACAAGTCTGCAGAGGATGGGTGAGCTGCGTCGTCTCTGCTCCAGGGACAGCTATATTTTAAAAAGAAAAAGATAGCTAAGCAGACTTTTTTTTTTTTCTTATAATTCTGTTTGGGAACAAAATGTGTTCACTGCGCTCCCGGGGAGATCAACAACATGGAGACCTGAGCTCCAACACAAGCGTGGACCTGACAGATGGGTAACAGAGACTTTCTGGTGTTGTCACTTAGGATGTACGTTCACTTTGTTCCCCTTCTTTCTTTTAGAACACCCTTAAATTGAGCTGGGCTAATGAGATTTAAGTTTGAGTTAAGCAGAGAATAAGAAATGTCCGGAAAGAAGGAAAACCCTTAGTCCTTTAAAGAAATTGCTATGATATTTCTTTTATTTGGTATCTTAATACTAATCATTAGTACTGTTAGAAAACGAAACTATAGATTCAAAGTCAGGCTAAGTTGGGGCAGCAGCAAGGTTTAGCAGAATAATAATAAGAAAATTATCTTGTCCCTGGAAGAAGAGTCCAGCTTTAAAGAAAATGACATCTAGTGAAAAGTCAAATATGTATTAAGTTGGCAACACAATAGTTGAAATGCCAGACACAGGGAAGTAGAACAAGAGGTCACTGGCTTCTGGAAAGTTCATGAAACTTTCTCATCCTAAACTGAGACTTAAAAAATAAAGTGAATAAATTTTTATGGACCAATTTATAAAAGAATAAATGAGTCATTTATTAGGATATAATAGGTAAAAAGTAGAATCATAGGTGAAAGTAGTTTATTTTTACCTAAGATTCAGAGAGGGGCATTTCTTTGGACCTGTTTTTGAATCCTAAGTCTTCCAGTCTTTTTAAAGTATATGTGGCTGGATCTAATTTTCAAAAAGGATTTAAAAAATAGTTCTATTATCATTACTGTATACATAAAAGATAACTTGAAAAGATAATCAATCTTACTTCCTAAGTTTTATTTATTTATTTTTATTCATCTATTTTTATGTGGTGCTAAGGATCAAATCCAGTGCCTCACATACGCTAGGCAAATGCTCTACCACTGAGCCACAATACCAGCTTACTTCCTAAGTTACTTTTTATTTTCTCTAGGTTCTTCTATAAAAGTAAGACTAATAGTATTTTTTGCCCTCTTACTAAGGATTTTACAAAACTCATGTTTTTAGTCATGTTACTAAAAATGATTCCTTCCCTCCACTTCTCACTAAGTCACAAAAATATATTATTTCTTAGTTTTAAGTCTCTTAGCTTTAAGAAAACTTTGAAAAATGGACTCTGTCTGCTTAATTTCCCTAAGCCATGAGAGGCAGATTTTTGTCTCCTCTGGGTTCTAAAGTGATATGGGGATTGCCTGGAATGGGGTACGTGAACAGTTATATCCATGCTTTTAAGATGCTAACCAGTGCACAGGAAATATGCACAAGGGTGTTCACTGCTGCTTTGTTTGCAGAAGCAAAAAGAACTGTAAACAACAGCCACAGGGAGTCTGTACCTCCACATGACCACTCTAGGTACAAGGTCAGTAAGCAGGAGAAGAAGCCACAGCGGCCTGGCCTCCACTGACTTGGTAACCTTGTACATACATGTCTATAATTCTTCCTTAGTTTAGTTTCTTTGTCTGTCAATACCTATATCCTAAAGTTATGGGTCAGATTAAATGAATGAATACATGACTGTATCTCTAAATGCTAACCATTATTACTGATGTGAAGACAGTAAGAAGAGTGAGGGAGACTGGTAAGTACCATATGTACTGACAGAGAAATGATGTCCACAACTTATCCTGGTGAGAGACCACGGGCTAGAGAAGAGCTGATATGGTAGTATGAGGACAGAAGGAAAAACGGGTATTTTTGTTGTTTATGAACATTGCTGATAAAAGTTTAAGGAACCCAGGCTAGAGGAATAGCTCAGTGGTAGCACACTTACCTAGCATACATGAGGCCCCTGGGTTTAAAAAAAAAAAAAAAAAAGTTTAAGGAACATTCTGCTAACCCTGATATGCTGCAAGTGTTCATGTGCAGAAAACAAAAAGGTAGTCAGAACAAATATTAAACAGTATCTTCAAATAAAAAGATAATTCCTTTGTACCTTACATGCCACTTATTTCCTTAATACCTCTGTTATTTCGAAACAGAATTATTTTGGATCTATATGGAATTCCTCAAGTTAAAAAACAATCATCTTTATAGAATTCAAGTAAAACTTGGTACATTCACCTGGGGAATCCCTTCCTCACAATTTTCCAATATAAAAATATAGTTTTAGGGGCTGGGGCTGTAGCTCAGTGGTACAGCGCCTGCCTTGCATGTGTGAATCACTGGCTCAGCACCACTTAAAAATAAATAAAGATATTGTGTCCATCTACAACTAAAAATTTTTTTAAAAAAATATAGTTTAATTTATTCATAGTGCTACAAAGGAACTACCATAAATATAGTGCGAGTGTTTACATATACATATATGTATGTATGTGTGTGTGTGTGTGTGTGTGTGTGTGTGTGTGTGTATCAAGATAAAATATGGCCTAACTTTAAATTTTTTTTTTTTTTAGTTGTAGATGGACACAATATTTTATTTACTTATTTTTATGTGGTGCTAAGGATCGAACCCGGTGCCTCACACATGCTAGACAAGTGCTCTACCACTGAGCCACAACCCCAGTCCCCAAATATGCCCTAACTTTTTATAAATCTTTCAGAAAGTTATTCCTTTATTAATGAGGCATCTAGACAGCTCTGCTTCAGAAGATGGAGGACGCTGTGGATGTGATGAATGGAGAGTGGCCCTGGATGCCCCTTGCACGTCAGCTGCTTAGGCAGCTAGTTGTACTCCAGTTTGTGTATCACAGCATACAACATCGCCAGAGATAATGTATCCATTTTAGGCTAAAAATCACCTTAAGGTCCTGTTTTCAACACAGTGATTTTATTATGTTTAGTTAGGCGTTGGCCAAAATTATGACTTATCCCATGTATTTTAAACTGTGAAAGATTCACTCATTTATTCGTTCAACGAACATTTAGTAAGTACCTATAAGTAGGGTGCTAGAAAGAGGGATCTATTCAAATTTTTATTGGTTAAACTCCCAGGTAAATGTGAAAACCTATGGAAGCAAAAGAAAACTAGAATTCTACTGGTTTGATTGATATAGACTGCTAAAAGAGGTTTGGAGAAATAAATATCATCGTAAATGAGCAGAAAAGCTGCTTTGTTTTTTGTTTGTTTTGTTTTTTGGTTATGTTTGCTCCTGTGCTCCTGAGACACTTCATAGTCCAAGAACACAAAGACTATTCACCTTGTCAGTATTGGGTAAAACTAGGTATACTCCATAGCTGCTGTGTGGCTAAGGGAACTCTAAATGAGCCATTTTAACACAGAGCAGAGTGGGAAAAGCATGCTGGGCAGAGGTCTAAAAACATAAAAGAAGCATATTCTCTGATGAGCAGCCCTTTCTCCTGCAGGCTTCACTCTAGACCATCAGCAGGGTTAGGAACACTATGGCATGTGGCAGCAATCACAAAGACCAATTTGTTCTGAGTATGTCAAGGTCAATGACATTATGGCTGAGGAGACTGTCTTGAGCTCTGGAAGTCTGCAAGAGTTCCTGAGTGTCACATAGGATCACCTATGGTGTTTGTTTGCCATTTCTTTCATATGAGCTCTCTCAACAGCCTTTCTTGTAGAATTAGAAGTATGCAGAAATGGAAATACCTCATTCTGGTGGTCTTCTGTTGGTCAACAAATAAATGCTATTGATGTTGACAATGTGGGAGGCCCACCAGGAAGTCCAGCTGGATTTGTTGAAATAAAACAAGTTTTCCTTCCTAAAACACATTTTATCAGGAAACTGGTCTCTGGCTGTATCCAATTAGGATATAGTTTGTCTGTTCTGGCTCTAGAAGACAGAAAAGGAGGAAAGAAATGATACCTGCTTTTTTTCTTTCAATTCCAACATTTTTTTCCCCCGGACAGGTAGAAAAGAGAAAAACAATACTTCTCTTTGCATTTCCCATACAAATAAGTTCCAAAGAAAGTTGCCTTTTTTTTTTTTTTTTTTGAGACCCCTGCGATTCTACTTCACTTTCAGCTGAGGCCTGTAAAGATGAACAAAATGTAGTCCATTGTATATTTAATAGTATTTGTCACTTAATTTCTTCTCAGAATGGACAACATGTGATCCTTTGATTTCTGGTGGAAACGGCATTCCTAATTTCCCCCCCCCCCCCATCACTCCTTATTTTCTTTTGGGAGCTAGGACAGAACCCAGGGCTTCACACATGCGAGGTAAGTGCTCTACAGCTGAGCCTCACTACTATTCCTCACACTTGCATTTTCCTAAATATTTAACAAATTTCAAGACTTCTTTTTTTCATCCTCAGTCAATGTAGAGACTAAGCCACATAATGGAAATTAGAATTAAAGAAGAAAGAAAAAACAAAACAACCTGGCACTGTGTTTTCAAAAGCAATAATATTCTAGAAATATTTAATGAAAGGGCTATAAATCCTGTTTTTAAGAAAGTTACAGTGATGAAGCAACAACAAATTTTGTTATTTTTAACATGGGTATTTTAGTTTAAAAAGATTCCACTCCATGTTTCCCAAATTCAATTTTTCACATAAGGCTCAGTCTAATATGAATGTGGGAAAAAAAGACAAATCCAAACATGGAATATTATTTTCAAAAAATAGTGAACTAAATGTAAAGGTCCCGTAAAATGTGATATCTAGATTTTTCTGAACTCGTTCACATGACCTTCGTTCTATTTATAGAAATGCAGCAATTCCCATTTGAATATAGAGCAATACCTTGTAGGAGAATTTGGTTTAGCACAAATAAACTTGAGGAAAGTGTTGACTTAAAAATAAAACACTGAAAAAGGAGGGAGGGCCTTCCCCCACTCTGTGAAAATTTCCGGAAAAGTTGTAAACAGAGGCAGGTTTGGCTCAGAAAGGAGTTACTCTGTTGAACTGAGGAGGATGAAGAGTATATCAAACCTCCCAGAGTGAGGAAATGTTTGTAAAACAGTTAGTAAATCACAGCAGCTCGGGTCACCATGCTGAGCGGCCCAAGGGACATGCTGCCAAAACCCCAGCTGTGAAAGAAGGGGGCCAGGCAAGGCTTCACAGCTTGAACCCCATTTTGAGCCATGTCTTGGTTCCATTCTTTGCCCTTTCCCCTTTGTCACTTCAGAGCTCTGAAGGTTAGGCGATTAATTAGCTTTGAGCCACAAGGCAGTGCTGACTGGTCCCCACTGAGTGCCATGGTGAGGAGACCAGGACACTGAAAAACATTCTCGGCAGAGTGACACTGATTGGGCCTTTGGTCCTAGGGACTAGGCTGAAAGTTCCAGCTGGGAAGAAAGAATCACACTCAACCTGAGGGGGGAAAAAAGTTTACGAAGATGAGCAGAGGGCAAATATGTAGCTGGAAGTTTCCATGAACTTTAAGATATCTTTTCAAGTCCCACTTCATCACTATTCTCCCTACCTAGCCAATGACATTTCTTTTAACTGCTCGTCCTGATTTTATAGAAATGGTGTTGTGCAAACTGTTAAGTTCTTCATATACTGTCCCCTTTGTGCCCCTCTTGTCCCCCAGAAGTCAGGAAGACAAAAACAAAGCAGTAATGAAGAACTGCTAAGGGAGAGACAAGGGAGGATGCACTTTGAAAGAATTCTTTCAACTACTCCAGGCAGAATGTTCTTCCTGTCAGGACTAACATTTAGTTCTCTGAATCATTCTTCGTCGTCGTTGTCTTCTTCTTTTTAATGGACACAATAGCTTTATTTTATTTATTTATTTTTATGTGTTGCTGAGGATCAAACTCAGTGCCTCACATGTGCTAGGCAAGTGCTACAACTGAGCTACAACCCCAGCCCTGAATCAATCTTCTTTATGCTGTAAAAATGATTTTTTTTAAAAATTGCATACTCAAGGATCTGGGGTTATAGCTCAGCGGTAGAGCGCTTGCCTCGTACATGTGAAGCACTAGGTTCAATCCTCTCCACCACATAAAAATAAATAAAATAAATAAAGATATTGTGTCCATCTAAAAAAAAAACTTAAAAAAATTTCTGTGCTTTTTTTCTGCAATAAACTCAGTCTGCCCACACAGAGAATGTTACTCTGCAAATGAAGGCGTATATGAAGAATAATTAATTCGCTTACAGTGAGAAGAATGGTGATAGGTGAAAAAAAGACAAATCCAAACATAGAATATTTGAAATATATTTGGAATATTATTTTCAAAAAATAGTGAACTAAATATAAAAGCCTCAAATATTATATAAAAGGAACAGAGTAGACAAAAATATGTATCCATTGACCATAAAGAGCAGAGACAAAGATGGACACAGGAAGAAAGGAAGAAAAGACCAAAGGAAGGAAAGGCCATCTTGAAATCGTGAGCAAAAACACCCTGTTCTTTTAGGAGCTGCACCCTCCAAAAAAAAAAAAAAAAAAAGTGGGTATTAAGTACAGGCATTAGCAAATAAACTCCTCCAGCAATCATGTACAATTGAATATTAATCCTAATTCACAACAGAGGGAGGCTGCTTTAGTCAGAATGCTGACTCTGTAACTATAAAGCTGTTTAGAGAAAGTTCAGTACCTTGATCACCCAAATTGAAACAAGATAGGCATACAGGGTGATCTTCACTGTTGTAAAGGAGCTGTTGAGGGCTTTATTTCTGCTTCTGGGGCATTTATTTTTTTCTTTTTGACTACTGAGACCATCAGATGGCAATATGATGTGCTTTGAGTTGATTTTCAGGGTTGGCACTGAGTCAGACACACTCTTAGCTCATCTCTCACACTCTTGTGACAATGACAGGGTAATGGTGATGCCATATACTTCTCAGTTTTTCTTTATAAAAAATTAACTTGGTCTATCGGGAGATCAAACAAGATTTTGGGCCCAATGGCACCACTAATGGAGTAATTAGCCCAGATAGCTCCTATAGAAAAACCAAGGGAGCTCAGAAGGAAAGTAAACTTGCAGTTAAAAAGTTAAACGGTTTTTAAAAATTAGGGAGAAAGAAAGAAAGAAAGAAAGAGAGAGAGAGAGAGAAGAAAGAAAGAAGGCTGTTGTTGAGAGTGCTAATGGATGTTTTGAGTAATGCCTCAAAGCAGTTGAGAAAAGCATGGGTTTTGAAACCAGATCTGGGATAAAATCCTGACCCCACTTTATTACTTGTGTTAAACCGGAAAATCACTTCAGATACTATCAGTTTTCATATCTGCAAAATGGGAATAAGAATCACCAACTACTAGGATTGTTGATAGAACTAAATGTGATACTTCTCAAAGTATGTGCAATGGCATCTGGACATAAAAAGTAGTAAAAACTGTTAGCTTCTATTTCCATACATCCCCCACCCCCAGGGCTCATTGGAGAGTATACAGAGGACTTTCTTTAAAACTCCACGGATTTGAGCCAGGCGTGGTGGTGCATGCCTGTAAGCTAAGCTAGTCTGGAGGCTGAGCAAGTTCAAGGCCAACCTGGGCAACTTAACAAGACCCAGCCTCAAAATAAAAAATAAAAAGGGCTGGGGGTATAGTTCATTGTGCAAGACCCTGGGTTCAATCCCTAGTGATGGAAAAAACATAAAAATAAGATTCATAGATTTTTCAGATGAACACGGAACGCACTTCCCAAGGGAGGCAACACCATTTTCACAGGCTAAGCAAACACTATGGCTTCAAGTCTCTCACCTCTTCTTGCACCACATTTGTTACAGCGTAAGTCAAAAGGACTGCTTTACATCTCAGAGAAGAGAGTGTACCCCTCAAAATAAATGGACATGACTCAAACTTTGACTATTAAGCTTTTTAAACATGTTGCTCACAGCTCATGTTCCTGGCTCAGGAATTCCTCTTGGAACACTTCTGCAGTGGCAATGGATGGTTTCCACATTTCATTCTTTGCCCCTTTATTCAGCTGGCAAGCCAGATAAAATCAAAACAAAGTCAGAACAAACATATACATACACACACTTCAGTATTCCTGTGAGTCAGATGAGTGGGTGATTGATATGGGATGCAAGTATGATTAGCATTCGGAAGCCACCTCATCCTGACCTTGCTACACCTCATCCTGACCTTGCTTCTCCTGGGTACTTGCAAATGTCAGGTACTCTACATTTGAGAAGAAACACTGCTGTCATCTGATTTTGTATTTGGGTTTAAATATACTTATTTAAACATTATCTTAATGTTTTTTAAAAGCAAGAACTCATAATTTCAATGCAACTAAAAGACAACTGAGTAATGACCTGTCATTTTTTAACCATATGTCCTCTTTCGCTCTGTCTGGTAGATGGGTAAACAGTTCTTGCTGAGTAAGAATTAAAGATAGACACCTGTCCTGCTAAAAATGACTCTGTTCCTAATCTGGGTTTACTATGAGAAGTATTTTTTAACTTCTGATGGAAATTTTTGGGCTGAGGCAGGAAAAGAGAAGAAAGGTATTCTATCAAAAAAGTGCATTTTCCCATTGTATTTGGCATTTCCATACTTGGTTATTAAACTCAAGACAGTGAATTGTACCTAGCTCTATGGGGATGGCAAAGAAACAAAATACAAATAATGGCTGAAACAGAAGCAGGAAAATAGCAATAAGACATTAATATAACAAACAAGCCAGTTGGCTAAACAATTGAGGCTACCTTACCACCACCCTGGTTGAGAATCAAAAGAAATCTGCTCCAGTTCTAAGTAAAACTTCTCCAACAAGAATGGCTGAGAGACTGAGAAGGACAGGACCTGGGAGGCTAACACTCCATACGAGCTCTGCCACTCATTTACTATACAGCCTTGGGCGAGTCAGGACTTTTTCTGAAACTCAGGCTTGTCCACTATGAAATGAGGACAACAATCTCATTGCCTTTAAGTTGGTATGCTGTAAAATGACAAATGTGATGATGGTCTCTCAAGAGTAGGTGGCATGTGGGTCTTAGTTGTACTACTATCAAACAGCGTGATATTCTGGCCAGTATACAAGAACAATGGGCTAAACAACCACTTTTATTAATCTACTTCTCATCTCATACACTTTGACTCCCTCTAACGTCCCAAACAAGCTACCTTAGGACTTAAATACAAATGTTATTCATTAAGTCAACAATACATCCTAAGTTTTTTTTGTTTGTTTGCTTTGTTTGATAAGAAACGAGGGGCTTAACTGCAAACTGGCTTAGATAGGATCCTGAAGTTAGATTTGCTCAATTTTTGCCAAGCTTGTTTCCGTTTAAAATCATCTTTTTGCATTATTCTTGAAGAGAAGTTAACTTATCTCATCCTAAATTGGTGTTTCCAATTTCCTCATTTAACAAGGCTTGAATGTTGAGGAGGAAGTAGGCAAAAACCAAGGAACCAAGAAAGATCAAAAAGCAAGGGACCTATAACCTGTAAGGTTAAAAGGTTATGACCCCAGGGTCCTGAAGTAAGGGGTATCTAGAAAGATGTTTTCAGGTAGTTTTAAGCAAAGTAACTTTGCAGGGCTTATGAAAGGAGACAGAGATAGAATCTAATGCTAAGAACAACATTACTGGCATGAATACACTTACAAAGATCATAGGGGTGCTATCAAAATCAAGCTATCACTGTTGTTTGAGAAAGAAACTATAGCATTAATAATTCATTACCCTTCCAGTTCACTGTTTAAAATTAACATTTGTCTACACCGAAGGTATTTCTTTTGATTTGTTCATTATATATACTGTTCTATACCTTTCACAAGGTTCAGTCAGGCCATAAATTGGGGAAAAAAATGTTATTAGATAATCACAATGAATCACAAAAATGTTATTAGATAATCACACTCCTAAAGGATGGTATCCATCAAACCTTAAATTTGGTTGAGATAGATACTATTTACCTTTAAACTAAGGGAGAGAAGTTGTAGCCACTATGATGTTAAGTTGTCATTATGTAAAACCACATGTGCGGTTGCTACCTCTGTTCTTTCAGTGTCTGCCAGGGAAGCCCTCAGAGCTGTGCCAGTGTGCAGGGGATAGAATAAGGTAGGCTGGCAGCATATATGTTGTATACAATGGAATAGACACAAATATAGGCATTTGTGGTTGTGTATGATAAAGACAGACTGAAAAAAGGGATAAGAAATGTAAGGAAGAAACAGCTTCCTGGTATATCCCAGCAAGACCAGAAATGGATTATAGACTAGGAAAGGTCAAGAAACATAAGTTGGGAGCTTGCAGATATATTCTAAAGACATTAGGCTTCAGGGAAGTGTCAGTGATTTCTAAGTATCATTATGTTAAAAGCTTTAGAAATATGCGCCTTTCAAACTTCTAATATTATGCCAATCTGCATCAATCAGGATTCTCATCCCCACCCGCAACATCATGTAGCAGATTGAACTCAGGGTCTTGTGCCTACTAGGCAAGTGCTCTATCACTGACCCACACTCCCAGGCTTAAGTGTTCAATCTGCATCAATCTAAGGAACTTTTGGACTCTAAGAATCAGGAAATTAAATAACTAGTTCTTAAATTCTGAGCACACATTTAAGCCTTTGTCTTATTTTTACACTTAAAGTTTGTAGTTAAATGCTAAGAAAGTATCTGAGACAAATTGAACAATGCATTAAAACAGAATAGATTAACTAAAAGTAAATGCATACAAACTAAAATAGGGCCAGGTAACAGAATAGAAGATTGCAGGAAGAAAAATGACATCTAGACAGAAACACCTCTGCCTACTCTTACTCTCCTGAAAAATTATCTACCTACTGTACAAACTGAGGTAATAACAAGCACCCCCACCCCTAAAGGTTTCTGGTATACAATAACCATTATATAGTTATAGCTATCATAGAAGAAAATATTTAAATGAGTAAATGACTTCAAAGTCAGTATTTCCTCCACTTTAGTTTTTTATATTTACTTTTTAGTTGTAGGTGGACACAATACCTTTTTATTTTTATGAGGTGCTGAGGATCAAACCCACTAGGTGAGCGCTCTACCACTGAGCCCCAGACCCAGCCCCTCCTGCATTTTATTTTAATTGCACTTCAGCAAGCATCCACTGGGTACTCATATTTGCCAGTCTCAGTGGATCCAAATCTGGTTTTCTTGCCTACTGCAAAAGGTTAAAATCTAGGACTACACATAGAAAGGAGATAGACTCTCAGAGTCAACACCTCACACACTCCTCTTATTACATATCCATGGAAATATCTGATCAAAACATAATTTAGAAATGATCAGAATTTCTAATAAAATGTTGATACTTAAGCAAAACTTGCTTTGATTCCACAGAGCCACAGAATAAAGTGGGAAGTAAATACAATTGCATAGTACATCTGATATATCCCAGATCAGCAGACAGATTTGATCATTCAGAGTCCTGAGCTCTTTATACAGTTTGGTTTGGTGGTCTTCTGTCCTCAGCACATGGCCCTCTGTATATAGTTAGAAGAGGAATACCTGATTTGGGGTCCACATCATCCTCCAGCTACACATTCTACCTTTCTGATTGCCACTACTCTGGCACTAAGATGAGAGCAGGTATCTGAGTTGATCACTACAGTTCCATCTAGCTTTGACATTCTGTGAATAAAGGTAAAATGTTTGTTTCAGGCAGATCATTACAAGAAGGAAAATACATTATTTAGCTTCCATGTCAGATCAGCAATTCTCTAAGACAACATCTCAATTTTGGCATCAGACCCTAATCTATGTCTCTTTATGGATTCTGATATCGTGAGCTCATCCTACACCTATAAGTGAATTCATTATATAAGCTTTCCCTTACATAAATGTAAGCCTGGAGAGAAGGAAAGTGCTCGCCATTCAATTTGGCTTCAGCAGAGCTCTCATTTATTAGGAAGAGACTGCCCATTTCTGGATAATGAGAACAAATTCTTCATCATCACAGTGGTGTCTTTTATTTCACTATGGAACTCTGGAAGTTTGAAAGTCACAGACTCTCCACCTTTGCCTCTTGTAGCATCAACAGGTTACAAAAATAATGCTTTGCCTCATGGTATGCAACCTTAAGATGAACCCAGAAAAATGGTATTCGTTATTCTGTTGGATATATTAGATGTACAATAACGATGTATTATAAAGTAAATCAAATTACAAAAACGAACCCTATCCTTTGGATAAAATTCTGGGAGGAAGCCAACACCACAATTATTATCTTCTCCAGCATTGAATGTTCGACATAAGTGTTTGGAAGATGTAAACAGGACATAAATCTGAGATTGGTTCTTCAATCTGTCTACAAATAACCATGACATTATATATAAACTATACTTTAGAGCATATATGCTTTCTGTTTAAGCAGTTAAGAAGTGTATTAGACACTATGATAAACAGAAAAAACGGAGCGTGAATACCGATAAATGCAAGCCTTCCGTCTCGGAAAGTCTTCACTTATTTGATTAAGTTAGGTGAAAAACAGAGCAGTCATGCTTGTAGCCTTTCTTCCTTTTCCCTTTCCTCTCCTCTTTTCATTTCTAATGCGAATCGGAAGTCTATGTGGAGCAGTCTGGCTAGCCCCAGTCTAACCTCCCCATCTGGAAGGGGACTAACCAGCCTTGGGGCTACTTCCAACCCTTCCCAGCTGTTGGGTTGGGGTTTTTTGTTTTTGTGGGCTTGAGAAAGCATATTTATATAAATGATTGCCATATCCTTTGCCAGCTGTTGACCCTGCTCTTGTCCCGGTTGGGGCATGGTTTTCATTTTTAGCAGCCACAGACTGGAACTGACCCTGATAGAGTTAGCACGCTATGCAAACAGCTTTACGCGCTATTCCTGTGACAGTGCAGACAATGGATGCACAGTGCAATCCAAGGGACCGGTGTTTCCCTTTGGGCAAATGTCACAGAATCCAGAGCTGGAAGTATCAGTTGAAAAAATAAATTCTGAGATTCACTATGTTATGGAATAGCTTCTCTTTGGTAGTTCAGACTACACTGATTTCAGTTCGAGTCAGAGCAACAAATAAGACTTGCACGTGTATAAACCTGAAGAGATCTCTAGATAGAGAGGCAGAGGCAACTGTTGTTTCTATAAGTGAGAAGAGAGGTAAAAAGAAGTTGCATTTGCAGGTTTTTTTTTTTTTTTTTTTTGTATTGGGGATTGAACCCAGGGGCACTTAGCCACTGAGTCACATCCCCAACCTTTTCATGTATTTTATTAGAGACAGGGTTTCTCTAAGTTGCTTAGGGCCTCGCTAAGCTGCTGAGGCTGGCTTTGAACTCTGAAATCCTCCTGCCTCAGCCTCCTGAGCAGTTTTAAAACTATGTATACATGCTTCTGATATCAGTATCCCTAAAGGAAAATTTAGGTATTTATACATTAACAGAGCAAAAAAAATAAAAATCAGCCTACGATCATCCCTAAGGATAACCATTAGCTAGCTCATTTCTATGCTCATTACCAATCAGAATAAATCTATGTTCAATTTGTGGATAACTATAGTCACAATGAATTAGGAAAGAGTTTGAAAGAGTGTACAATTGAGAGGAGGGAACCCACATTAATAGGAGGGAAAAGTATAATAAATATTTTATTAAGAATGATTTACCCTGGACAACCTATATTTTATTTGCTATAAAAAGAAAATAAGAGAACATATAACATATTTTTACAAGTTTCATATATTCTACCAAGTCTTTTTGGTTACAAGTACAAATGGCATATGTGAATAATGAAGAAACAATTAAGACTAAATCGATTGTTAATGCTTAAAGTGATTTATCTACCTAACCTGGAGATTTGGAATATTTGAAAATTTGCAGTGTCGTTTAATTATTGCAATAGATTCTGAGAGTCAAAAAGGCAGCTGGATTAGCTCTCTCCATCCCTGCCCCAAAGCCTACAAGCTGACTGGATATGGCAGGTGGAGAGTGCCATTAGCTACACATTGTAGTGTGAACCCCAGTCTGGGGCAATGGCGCATGTCTGTAATCCAGCTACTCAAGAGGCTGAGGCAAGAGGGTCACAAAGTTCAAAGCCACCCTGGGCAACTTAATGAGACCCAGTCTCAAAATATAAAAGGTTTGGGATGTAGTTCACTGGTAGATAACTTGCCTAGAACTTGTTTGAGGCACTGGGTTCAACCCTCAGTACATCCACACACACCCCAATTGTGAGCCTCATCTTGGGTCAGAATAGAATACTTGACAAAGAGGGGAGCTGGAGGATGGAAAGTGATATTTCCACACAGACATTTTCAGTCTTTGAAAAACAATTCAAAATTTAGGCTATGAATTTCAGAATCACATATTTACTCTATCTTGGAGACCCCATGAAGTTTGAATTCTGGAATTGCTTTAAAGGCAGCTCAGAATTTCAGTTAGCTTCACTTGAAATGAAACTTTCATCTACTTGAAGAATTAACTAATGAGCTCTTTGAAGCATCTATCAATTCTGATAAATGACCCAAATCTGTGAATTTACAAGGCAATATTTTCTTTCTCTAACTCAATGTGTTTGTAATAACGAGGAAAAAAAATGAAACCATTTGTTGCTTTTGCAGCAAAATCTGACTGAAAATTTCCTACTATTGATAGAAGTTAATGGCACAATCTGCAGATCACTTTTCTTGTAAAGCAGAATATAAAAAAATTCAGTACTATAATTCTTTAAGTTGGATTATTAATATACTGGGGATTATTTCTATCTTAATCTTTCTTCTGTTTTTTTACACCGAAAGTTTTCTCTAATAACTTTTTCTCTGTATGTTTGGAAGCCAGGGTTTGTCATTCTATTAATGGCTTACTACTGAATTTCTGTATTATACTTTAACTATAAATTAATCTAGGTTACTCAATATTTAAGTATTTGTCATGAATATGTTTTAATTACAACCGAACATCCCCTTATCTTCTTTGTTATTATTGTCTGATATTTAGTAAATTAAATATGAAAGGTAAAGCTAATCTATTATTATTATGCCTTTAAAGTTAATTACCAACATAATTTTGTATCTTGCATATCACCCTTTCTATTTACATTCATATTCTTACAGTAAAGTACATCTTTTTGTGGGGAAGGGTACTGGGGATTGAACTCAGAGGTCTTTAACCACTGAACCACATTCCCAACCTTTTAAAAAAATATTTTATTTAGAGACAGTGTCTAAGTTGCTGAGGCTGGCTTTGAACTAAAGATTCTCCTGCCCCAGCACCCCCAGCTATTGAGATTATGGGTGTGTGCCACCACACCCTGCTGTGAAGTACATCGTTAAAAGATTTTCAGCATGTAAGCATGCCTGTAGTCCCAGCTATTCAAGAAATTGAAGAAGGAAGGTCGCTTGAGTCTAGGAATTGGAGACCAGCCTGAGCAACATGGCTAGATTCCATTTTGAGATGGACATCATCACCCCAGGTACATGTATGAAGACACGAATGGTGTGACTCTACTTTGTGTACAACCAGAGACATGAAAAACTGTGCTGTGTATGTGTACTATGAGTTGAAATTCATTCTGCTGTCATGTATAACAAATTATAATTAATTAATTAAATAAAAAGTGAGGCACTAAAAAAAAAAGAATAAAGAAAAAGAAAAAAATATTTTCTTTTTCAACAAGAGTGTAAAAGTGCCACTGTGTAAAAGTACTGAATGATAATTTTAGCTGGGTATAGAACTGTAAATCTATTATTTTTGCTCCTCACTTTGGTATATTATTCCATTATCTTTTGACATCATTGTCACCAGTGACAAATCTATCACCAACCTAAGTTTCATACCTATGTAGGTAATATGTCTTTCTCTCTGCTATCTTTAAAAAAATGGCTTCAATTTTACTACAAAGTATACAGGTAAAATTTATTTATTATGCTCAACACTCAAGGTGCTTTTAATCTGAGGGCTAATCTCTTCGATTTTGGAAAATTTGTAAATATTAGGTGAATATCATTTCCTTCTGTGTTATTATTTTGGATTCCTTAGAAGATATATATATATATATATATAGATATAGATATAGATATATAGATATATATATAGATAGATATTTCTAAACTCCATATATCAAACTACTATTTCACATTTTTATACATCTATACTTTTTTCTTAGTGAACTACTGACCAAATATGTTCTTGTCTTGTTTCATTCCTGCTAGTTTTGTTTTATACTTTCTTGTTTTATGAAGCTATTCCTTGATCCTTTTGAAGATCTTAAATATAAAGTTTTTTTTTCAGTTTATTATTTTCCTTTCATCTGAATGGTTTCATATCCTACTTGTTTTGTAGTCTGCTTTTCTTGGTACTAATGTATTACTTTATTTTATGGATCGTGACAATTGATTCATAGCTCATCTTAAGTGAGAGTGACACTGAATTCTTTGCTTTCTCTACAAGCACACCACTCTCTGTCTGGCAGTTAGTGGAGAAAGAAGCCCTGGGAATGCAGTCCAGAATCTGTTATGTTAGGGAGTTAGAGGGGGCCAATCCTTTATTATACTGGAGAAAGTCCAGACCAGGAAAAGAGGGCACAACATAGCTCAGCTCCTCAGGCTGTCTTTTTCTCTCTTTTTTAAAAAAATATTTTTATTAGTTATTGATGGACCTTTATTTATATATATGTGGTGCTGAGAATCGAACCCAGTACCTCACACATGTTAGGCAAGCATTCTACCACTGAGCCACGACCCCAGCCCTGTCTTTCTCTTTCCACCTCTATAGGTGCAGTTTGGCCATAGCTCTTGGCAGTAGTTAGCATCAGCTTTCTTTAGTGCTGTTGTTGTTGTTGTTGTTGTTATTATTATTATTATCGTTATTTTTATTTGGTACTGGGGACTGAACCCAGGAGCACTCAACTACTGAGCCACATCCCCAGCCCTTTTTATATTTTATTTTGAGACAGGGACTCATTGAGTTGCTGGGGCCTCACTAAGTTGCTGAGGTTGGCTTTGAACTTGCAATCCTGCCTCAGCCTCCTGACTCACTGGGATTACAAACATGTGCCACCATGCCCAGCTCTTTGGAGTTATTTTGAAGACACACTGTGTAACTCTAAATGGAGTACTTAGAAGGTAAACTCCCAAGGGCTTGAGCTGTATTTCAGACTCTAACTCAAATAGTTACTTCCTCTCAGCCCTTTGTATTTCTGTCCGTTTTGGTCCATGAAGATATTTATTCTGTTTTTGAGCTTTTATTTGGCTTCTAAATTTTTTTTAATACTTTTTAGTTGTAAATGGATCTTTATTTTACTTATCGATTTATATGCAGTGCTAAGGATTGAACCCAGGGCCTTACACATGCCAGGCAAGTGCTCTAACACTGAGCCACAATTATAGCCCCCTCCACAAACTTCTTAACACTAAGTCACTCATCTTTTAATTTTTTACTAAGACAAAAGGCCTTATTATTTCTACCTCACAAATACTTATATAGAGAAGCCATGAGGAATATTTCTAATACTCAAATGATATTTATGTATTTAATTATGATTAATTCCTTGCAATCTTACTCAAGTAATAAACGAAAGACAATGAAAATATATTCTGTCAAGTGATCAGAAGACATGAAAAGCATTTCACACTAAAGAAAGACCAATGAGGGCTGGGGATGTGGCTCAAGTGGTAGCGCGCTCGCCTGGCATGCGTGCGGCCCGGGTTCGATCCTCAGCACCACATACAAACAAAGATGTTGTATCCCCCGAGAACTAAAAAATAAATATTAAAATTCTCTCTCTCTTTAAAAAAAAAAAAAAGAAAGACCAATGAAAAACAAAATAATTATGACAGTCATGTTAAGAGACTATAGAGAAAACATTCTCTTACACTATATATGGGAGTGTAAACCTGACAACACTTTTTAAAAGTAATTTTAGCAACTGACATCAAAAGCACTAATAAAACACATACCCATTGGGCCAGTGCCATTCTACTAGGAGGAATTTACTTTGAAGGAATAATAATATAAATGCGCCAAAATGTAAAAGGAATAAATTATTTATAAAAGAAAAACCAAACCAAACCAAACCAATAACAGCAACACTAACAAAAGCAAAGAAACATAAAATAATCATTAATAAGAGTTAGGTTAAATAAATAGCAGAATATTACATAGTCACTTAAAAATAAACAAATACATACACAAGAAAACTAAACAACTATACTAAAATGTTATCCCTGGAAGTATGTTACTAATATCTCTCTCTCTCTCTCTCTCTCTCTCTCTCTCTCTCTCTCTCTCTCTCTCTCTCACACACACACACACACACACACACACACACACTCCACACACATTTATAGTTATGGTAATAAAATGTTACTGCCATAGTCCAATAGATGAATCTTTTTGTAAATAGTAAAATTTAGCAGGGATAGGGAACATAATTCTCTTACATGCATGGAAGGAAAGAGAAGGAAGATACTATGAGCTTGAGGCCAATCAACTTAACACCTCTACTGATTGTTTAAAAAACAACATATGTCCCCATCCACCTTTACCTATTTCTTCCTATTACATAAATTCTAGCTCTCCTTTTAAGGTCTCCAACCCAATCTCCCCCTGGTTGCTCAGGATTTCCTGCATCTAATCTCTCCCATTTCTAATCCATCTCTCATTTCTGCATTTTCTCCCCTTTGAACAACAAATATGCTCACGTTTTTTGAATGAAAAATAAAAGACCCTCTCTTGAAAATGACAAAGAGACATATTATGTGTCCATTTCCACACCTGTAGTCATTTATACTCACTTCATAATTCATGGTAAGATGGCTTTCCACTTCACTTCTATACGCAAACTGAACTTGCTAAGGCCTCTATGAGACTTGCTGGTTATTAAATCCAATGGCTACTTCTGGCCTCATCTTTCAGGACCATATATATACAGCAAAAATCCATCTCTTAAAATTAAAAAATAGTATATGAATATATTTTAATTAAAAAGTTAAAATATGTGTATACATACATACATGTTTTTAATTTTAAGAGATGATGTCTCACTATGTAGCCCAGGCTGGTCTTAAACTCCTGGACTGAAGTGATCCTTCTGCTTCAGTCCCCAAGTAGCTGGGACACAGGTGCGTGCCACCATACCTGACATATAGTTAATGACACTGCTGACTGAACCAACTTCCCTATGACTTCCAGTGGCACTGTACTTTTTGGTTTCTGTTCTTGCCTATTTGACAGTTCCTTCTGAACAAATCATCCTCTGCTGGTTTGTAACATTTTGCTGATTTCCAGTGTGTTGCCCTTGACTCACTGTCTCTCCACATATGTTCCCTCTCATCTTCTATAGTTATATGTTGCTAACTCCCCAGTTTTTAGGATAGGGCCAGACTGACCTGCCCTTGGTGGTCATATTAGTACATCAAAGTCAACATGATTAAAAATAAACTCCCGAGTAAACTCCTCTTATATTTTCTATTTAATTAGCAAAGAGAGACCTGGGGTTCATATTAAATTCCCCAATTTTCTGATGTCTGATGCACAATCACTATATCTAACAATTTTTACTCAGACATTTCTCAATTTTTTACTGCTTTTCATTTCAATTCCATTAAGCCCTGCCCTTTACATGGTACCTCTGACTGCAGGTGACCTTTCTTCAAATCTGCTCTCTCTACAGCTACAAAATTGCATTTCAAATGCAAGCCTGACTATGTCACTACTCTTCTGTTTAAAACTTCCCTATTCCTTCAAAGATGAAGTCCAAGCTCCTTAGCTAAAGCACACACTGCTTTGGATTCATCTCTTAGGACTCCCTGCTAGGACTTTAAATCATGGCAAAGTCAACATCTGGCGTCCTGTGAATACTCTGTGCGTTTTCTTTCTTCTCTCATTTTACTTATGTATCTCTTCTCTACCTGGATTGCTACTGACCTCATGCAGGGTGCTACTTCTCTAGAAAGCTTTCTGTAAATATTCTCTACCTTCCTCAACTCCAAGCACAACAAAGCCTAATAACAAAGACTACATTCTTTAAACTGTATTATTCTTTGTAGGATAATATACTTTAAACACACACACACACACACACACACACACACACACACACACACTTTAATTTCCTCTCCTTATTTTACCCAATTAAACTCAACACTGCATTCTGACAATTCTGCATTAAGGACCTTCTCTTGCTTGTTGTACCTTGTACTCACTGTATGTGTTGTCTACTTATTCACCTGCTAGACCTGCTACTAAGGTTGTAGAGAGCAAGAATCACCAATAATTTTTTAAAAATACACAGTCTCATCAAGTGTGGTGATGTTCACCTGTAATTACAGCGACTTGGGAGACTGAGGCAAGTGAAACCCTATATTAAAATAAAATGTGAAAAGGTCTGGGGATGCAGTTCAACAGTAGAGCACCCTAGGGTTCAATCCCTAATACCACACACACACACACACAAAAAAAATATAAAACTAAGCCAAACCAAAATTATGAACACTGAATCTCCTAGTAATCAAATGAGCCAAGATTTAAGAGAAAGAACTTTGGTATAAAGGACCTAGAATCTACTTAGTTCTTAGGCTTGTGGTCTAAATCAGAATTGACATTGTGTGGGAATTCTTTTGAGGGTAAATTAGATAGAGAACACTTTGTTACAAGAAGTCCCTTTCTATTTAGATAGCTTTCAGACATAGCTGATGAAACTACATCCTAACAAGTGACATTTTAGCTGCAGAGTACAGAGAGAGGAGCAGTTTCAGCTACCAGGGCACCATCAATAGATCCTTAAGTTGAAAAAATGACAAGAAAAAACTTGCTACTTAAAGACTTGGGGACTGCTTAATAGCAAGAATATACGATATATATATATATATATATATATATATATATATATATATATATATATAGAGAGAGAGAGAGAGAGAGAGAGAGAGAGAGAGAGAGAGACTGACCGACTGTCTGGGGGTGGAGGGTGTTCATCATGGCAGACCTAAAACTCTGCTGTGCACTGGTTATTTGGTATATGAATGTGTGCAGGAGGTGAGTCTGCAAAAATTCAAAAGCACAGAAAATATTAGCTGCCTCTGTACACTGGGAGGTAGAGGTTAAAGAGGAATTTTTTTAAATCTTAGAAATTAAGTTAAGCGTGCTTCATGGACTAGGAGGGGGCTGGGAAAAGATCTAGACAGGAAAGAAAAACATTAATGATAAATAAATAGAACACAAATCAGAAAGGAGAAATTCTTCTAAAATTGGGCATTTTACAGAAATAGGATGAAATCTGTTAAAAAGAAAACAACAAAAACCACAAATCTTAGCTACTAATCTTAGGTTAATAGCAAATGACCCCATCTACTCTTAACCTCAAAGTCTGACCTCTTGACCCACAGCCAGTGGCCCTTTTCAGAAACATGTTGCCACCAGAGTAAATAAAAAGAGAACATAACGTGCTGAAATTGTTACCGCATTACTGCTAATGACAAGTGACACACACTTCATACTGCCAATGAGCAAAATCATCAATAAATAACCGTAAACATGTTTGCCAATAATTATAGCTTCCTGTCCTGTTTTTAAATTCTATTAATTTATTATGGAGGGAAGAAGGAAAAATTCTTTTCAGTGCTAACTAGTTAAAGAAGAAAAATTTCAAAGTGTGGACTACGAAACAAAGGGGAAAACAACCAGGGTAACTGTGCTGGTGATCTGTGATTCACATCCAGGCTCTCTTTTATCGGTTCGGTCTATACTAAAAGACAAATGATAAGAGTTTCACAGAAATACCAGAAAGCTAGCAGAGAACACATGTCACAGACGTAAAGTCCAGAGATAGGAGACTCTAAAGACTGACATTCAGAGAATTCTGAGTGAGTTCTTAAGATCTCTTAGCGGAGGGTCTATCGTGATGTTCCTGATAACATTAAAAACAACTTAGAGTTGGTTTGTGTTGGCCAGTTGACTCTCTAAAAGTTAACATGTAGAAATTGAAAGCATCTCAATATTTTTGAAAGTTTAAGTAAATAAGACTTGCCCTACCCCACCCCCAATGTATACTGATACAACATTTCTGGAAAAATATTCAAATGAACAAACAAAACAACTTGTAAGCATATCTATGACCAGATTTAGACAGCAGGAAAAAACATTCAAGTATGGAAAGCGATGAATTACAAACAGAAAGTAGGTTCTGAGTGAAGCAGTATAAACCTGTGTGTGTATGTGAGTGAAAATATAGGCAAATTATAGGGACAGGTAACTAATTTTAATAAAACCAACCTGACATTCTATTTTATAGAATGTGCATGAATCCATAAATAAGCTACAATAAGTAATTTAACGCACTCAAAAAAAGGACACTGTATTTTTCAAAGAACAGACGATTAAACAGAAAAATAAAACACATATTTCACCTTCTATCCTGCTCTTAACACCTCTCCCCAAGGAATACTATTTAGTACACAATCAGATAAAAGCAAATTGCTCATATACAGTTGTGAATTGTGCATTTTCTTATAATTTTGTTTTTTGAACTTGAAGTCAAAATGAAAAGTGAAGGGTTTTTTTTTTTTTGCACAAAGTTATCATCTGTGGCCAAACAAGCACGTACAAAATAAACTATCCATAATTCTCAGAGATAATATTAAATTATATTTAACTGTAAAAGGTGACAAATTTTTCACTCAAATTTCTGCTTTTACAAAATGTTTTCTGTGCTAAAGTTGCTCAAGAGTAAAAGATGCTTTGACATGCTTTTAATTGATTCGTTTTACACTCGGAGGGAGGATAACAGTGATTTGTGAAAGGATTTTTTTTCTGTCTTGCACACATCTCTCATTTGTCCATCTTAATTCAATTAAAGGAAATAAGGACAGTTTGACCGATGAATGAACCATATTTTAACCGAGGACACTTCTATTTAAACTGGAGTGTATCAACCACTGTAATTGTCAGTCAGTTACTTCCGATCTCTAACTTTTGTTTTGAAAGGTCACAGCATGGTCATGAAAAGAAGAACATAGTAGAATATGGATAAGAAGTCTTTAAACCATTAGCCCATTAGCAATTCGCAGGAAGAAAAAAATTTAATTATTATTGCCTTGTATGGAGATAGCCTTTCCCAATACTAGATTTTGCTGAGATAAAGACCCATGATTCAAATAAATACAACTTTTATTATTTTTAAGTTGAAAAATTAGGCACTAGTTTTATGCAGAGCCTTGGAGTTTATGTCACTGTTGTTTTACTTACCTTTATAATGGCCTTAATTTACCTTCATTTAAACCTCCTTCCCCCTATTTTGTTTTGTTTTGTTTTGTTTTTTTGACAGAGCCTTGCTAAGCTGCTGAGGCTGGCCTAGAGCTTGTGATCTTCCTGCCTCAGCCTCCTGAGGCACTGGGCTTAAGATACAGAATATCTCTCACTCCAAAAACTCCCCTTACATCTCTGTTAAGTTAATCCCTTTCTCCCAACTCTTGGTCTTTGGCAATCACTGATCTGCACTGCATCTCTATAGTTTTGTTTTTTTCTGGAATGTCACATGAGCGAAATCATACATTTTATATTCTTCCATTGTACGTCTTTTTCTCAAATGTCCACTTTTTAATCAAGCTGTCTTCTCATTATTGAATTATTAGAGTTCTTTCCATATTTTGTGTATAATTTCTTTGTGTGTGTATAATTTCTTGATTAATACAGTGACCATGAAAAGTGAATTAGTGAAGACAAATTAGAAGATGGAAAGATCTACCTTGCTCTTGGATAGGCAGAATTAATATTATCAAAATGACCATACTTCCAAAAGTACTATACAGATTTAATGCGATTCTGATCAAAATTCCAAAGACATTCCTCATAGAAATAAAAAAGTAATCATAGAATTCATTTGGAAAAATAAAAGACCCAGAATAGCTAAAGCAATCCTTAGCAGGAAGAATGAAGCAGATGGCATCACTATACCAGACCTTAAACTATACTACAGAGCAACAGTAACAAAAGCAGCATGGTATTGACACTCAAACAGACTGGTAGACCAATGGTACAGAGTAGAGGACACAGAAACTAACCCACAAAACTACAATTATCTTATATTAAACAAAGGGCCAAGAACATGCATTGGAGAAAAGATAGCCTCTTCAAAAAATGGTGCTGGGAAAACTGGAAATCCATATGCAACAAAATGAAATTAAACCCCTATCTCTCACCATGCACAAAACTCAACTCAAAATGGATCAAGGACTTAAGAATACAACCAGAGACCTTGTGTCTAATAGAAGACAAAGTAGGCCCTAATCTCCATCATGTGGGATTAGGTCCCAGCTAATAAGACTCCTGTGGTGCAAGAATTAAAATCAAGAATCAACAAATGGGATGGACTCAAACTAAAAAGTTTCTTCTCAGCAAAAGAAACAATCTGTGAGGTGAATAGAGAGCCTACATCTTGGGAGTAAATCTTTACCCCTTACACATCAGATAGAAATTTTCTATGATAAAAGTGAGTTAGGTTCCTCCAAGACTTGGGTCACAACATTTTTGTCAACTAAAATGCTATTTACAGGGATGGGTTTGTGGCTCAGTGGTAGAGCACTCGCCTGGCATGTGTGGGCCCAGGGTTCGATCCTCAGCACCACATCAAAATAGATAAAGTATTGTGTCCAACTATAACTAAAAAATAAAACATTTTTTTAAATGCCATTTACATTATACAGGTTCATTTGCCAATGTCTTAGCAGCACTGGTCACAAGCCAGTCTCAACAGTGTTGAAAATTGCTCTTCAAAATAATCTTTTCCTGTATAACTCTTAGCTGATATTTAAAAAATTCTTTTGCATTTGCAAAACCCCTTGCTTGCAAATTTAACATTTTTCACAACACATTTTGAAGCATTCAAGACAGACAGCACTAGGTGGGAAGGGTCTACCATTTCCTGACCTTGGGTGATTTGACTAAATTAGCCTCTCCACAATGCTGTCCACTCTACTTTTTTTTTAATCGGTTGTCATCTTTTGAATCTAAATTTAGTGGCTTTTCTATCTTTTCCAAAGCTTCATCAAGTACTATATATATTCCCCTAATGCTTTCTCAAGCATCCTTCTGTACAAAATGGCCAATTTTCCTTTTCTGGATATTGTGAATTCATTAGGGAAAAAACAAAAATGGAAGAAGCCAATTGACTGAGCATCAAATCTTCGCTTCTTCCTTCTTCACAACTCCCTCTGTCCTTTTTTTTTTTAACCTTCTACAAATTCCTAACTATGCCTTATGCTTTTTACAAATTTTATGCTTCTTCCCCCCCCCCCCCAGGGATCTTTTTAAGATGGTAGGTGTGTAGTCTGCAACCACAGTGGGTCCCCTTTCACTCAGCACATAATATAAATTAAGCAATCAGTATAGAAGGTCAGCAATCAGACTGTCTTTACTGAATTCATCCTGAAACTGCCCACTTTATAATCATTTGGCAACTCAGAAAGAAACATCAATTTGTAGATTTTGTTTCAAAAGACAAAAGAAACTACTTCAGACCAGCAAAAGGAAATGATTGGAATATTCAAGCTCTTTGATTGCTTAAGTATGCAAAAGATTGTTTCTGGGTATATTGATCCAGACATAGTTGAGCAATGGCTCAAAGATTGTATTACCCACAGCAATGAGCAACTGCTTAGTTCTCTGAGTGCTTGTCAGAATTATCTCATGGCAACTGTGTAGTTTACTCTGATCTGCTTAGAATCCTATAGGTGACTACAACCAGTGGGATCTGAGAGTTTCGGGCCTTACCACAAAAGCACAGGATCAGGCAAGGATCTAATAGCATCTTGTCCCTCGACAGTTATGTGAATTAATGACATAAAAATTTTAATCAAATTGCCCTTATATACCTGGGACTATTCCAACTGCTAGGAATGCAATGACAGGGAAGATACTGTCCTCACAGAGCTTATATTCCATCCTTAGGCTCTACCTGGTCATCTTTATTCCCTATCATTCCCAGTGCTAGGTGGCTAAGATAACTTGATTCTAAGCGTGAATCACAAAGCTTAGTGCAGATAACACCAAATGCCACCTGTAAGGTCTGCCCCACAGCTTTCTGTTCTATGGCACAGGCACACAGCATGGGACGATGCTCTCTGTAGAGGCAGCAAGCTCCAGCCATTCCGTGCTATCAAGGCCATCACTTGCTCTCAGCCCTGAGTTGTTTCCTCATATTTGAAAGATAGACCTGTTCTTTAGCAGACCTGACAATTAAATCTGTAACACCCTGGGGGTAAGGGAGAACTCGCCCTGTTTCTCTCACATCCTCTGACTGCATGGAGTCAAAATTTAAGCCACATTATTTCTACCTTCTGGCTCCCAGTTTAACATATATTGGCTAAGTATTTGTTTGTTTATTACAGCTTGTTGGCTGAATAGTTTAATCCCTTATCCATAGCCATAATCATTTTCTGTCTTTGTTTATCTTCCAAGATTTTTAAAACGAAATAATACATCATCTTCTCAGACTCCTCATTAGAAAGAGAAAAGGAATATTGGAAAGCTCTCGGGATTAATATAAAAATGTACAAGGGCTTCTCTGAGCTTTTAATCGGTGCTTCACAACAAGTCCCCTACACTAATGATTTAATGATGTTTGGCAAAACAGGGAGCACTCAATCTGATCTCAGACTCCAGAATATCTCAATGCTGAGAATTAATTACATGGCAAATCTGTGAATGTGTCTCAAAAAAAAAAAAATCCCAGCCAGTATTTTTATGAAATATCACAGAGAATACAAAGCACTCTCCATGTAATTGAGATCCTGCTTAATGTGTAAAACCATGTCCTTCCACATGATGATGCCACTAGGCGAGAGACAAGGTGGGCTTAAAAAAAAAAGACAGTGACATCTCACCTACAGTTTTCTAGTAAGAACAGACATCCCCTCCTGCCCGGTGGAGCCCCTGAGGTTATTCTTGTGTTAATGACAACACACAGCACACAAATCCAGTCTTTCTGCTTTTCTTTCTTGTAGAATGATTTCCCTAAAGCCAATGATGGGCACAATGCCACTAATACTGCCATAAGCCCCCACAGTGCTTGAAGGGAGAGACAAGAGAGGGTCAGGAGGTAATCAAGCTTACAGATTAAGCCCCACTAAAGCTACAAGATGAGCACAGCTCTTGGTGTTTATTAACTCTTGTAGCACTGAACGCTCCTCCCCCAAACTCAAGGCATAAAACACAGAGGAGTTTCCATCAATGGACCTCAAAGGTTGCCCTGCTTTATCTTTAAGCTTCTAAGAACAGCATCTCCACCAGGACTTCTTTTTGGTGTCTGCCACAGTCAGCAAACAGTTCCTCCTTTTCCACATAACTTTAAAATTACCCACACTTGCAGACAATGAAAATTTTCCAGCCCTACACTGACATCCATAAGGGCAGAGCATTGTAAGCACTACATCTCTATATTCCAGATTCTGAGACAGTAAGATCTAGGAAGAGGAGTGACACAATAAAAATTTAAGGGCAAAGAAAAACTAGTTTGATTAAAATTCAATACCTGTCTCTTGCAGAACCTTTTCTACTAATTTACCTGGCTAGAGGTTTTGGAAGGATTGATTTTTTTTTTTTTTTAAATAAAGCATGCTAATGTTTGGCTGACTGGCCCAATTTACCTAGAAATGGCGCTCAGTCATGTGGTGCATTAAACCAAATCCAATAACTCCTTACTGCCTCTTGAAATCCCCAAGCCCAGAAAAACAATCAGATCATTTTTAAAAATGTAACATCTATAGAACTTCTGTAATAAGCTCAGGCTTATTAACTGTTCAAACTTCCAGCATCTTCATGTAGGAGATGCAAGCTTCATCTACTATTTCCATTTTTTAACAACTTTGAAGAGTTACACTCAGGTTGTTAAATTTGAGGATACTAATTTCTAAAGGATATTTATTTGATTTTAAGCCTAAAAAAATTCCACTTCTATTTGATAAATTATATTCCTTTATTGCACAACTAACTAAAAAATTATGTAAACTACCCAGATGAACAAAAACAATTTTGTATTGTAATAAATTTGTATTGTAACATTGTTAAATGAATTAGATAATGAATTAGATAACAATGACTACAGCTTCCCAATCATAGCTTGAGACAGATAAATCTGTACTTTATTGATAGCAGGAGCAGATAGTCCTAATCACTAAACGCCAGCACAGTCTGGTTTCTGTAGGATAATGACCCATCTCTACATTCATAACAACAATCCCATTCATCATAATTCACATTAAAAAAAAGAAGAAGAAGAAGAACTCTAGTCAAGCTAATGGGGGAAATGTGTGAAAAGTGATTGGATGGGTAAAACTCTGTATGCAGCTGGAGGGTCCTAATTGATTACATTGTGCTGCGACTAAGCCTTCTGCCTTGTACATCAGATCTTTATCTAACTGCATTTCAATTGATTTTCACTGATAGTCTTCTTTTTTATGTCTCAGGCTTAAAGTACTAAACCAATAAAAGGATAAAAGACTTTGTAATATAGATTTCAAAATAAAACGTCCAAGCAAAACTTCCATAGAATGAAATAGCAGATTGGGTATGAATAGCCCACCAAAGCAGAACCTATGAATTTGGGAAAGTAAATTAAAAAAAAATAATAATAAAATTAAGATTTAAGCCTGCATTTGAAGAGTCCAAACCAAAATACCAACCCAAACATTCAAGGATACATGTCTAATATTCACTCTATGATAGAATGTAGATAAGAGATTACCCTTTTAGCAGCTATAATACATGCTTTTATGTAATGTACCCATTACAAAAATATTTTTCCAATGTGCAGCTTCCATTAATATTTTCTCCCAGTGAACCCTGTTAGGGCTGGAGGTGTGTATTATTGGTTTAGTCCATAATCAAAATTCTATGGATTTATTTCTCTCATTAAACAGCTATGGGTTTGGAAACAAGTCAGGTACAATGACTACACACTATTTAACTTCCAGTTAAAAGAAATACTAGATTAATTGGTACAATAAGCCCAAAATCCCCAAATAGCATTGCTGAACAGAATTTAGAATGAAAATATAAGTCACCAATCTTGAAAAATCTAACAATATGACTTACATCTAATAAATGCATATTTTAAGTGTATAGTTTACAAGTCCTGACATATGTATACACCCCTTACCAAAATCAAGATTATGAACATAACCAAGACAGGCAAGGCAGCCTCCTTTGTAATCCATCTCATTTCTTATACTATATCCATATCCAGGACACTATCATTTCTTTCTATTACCCAGATTAGTTAGCATCCTCCAGCATGGTGTATGTATGTATGTATGTATATATATATTCAACCACATAGCATGTATTCATGTGATCTGGCCCCTTCGTTATTTGAGATGCACTCATATTATTTATCAAAACACATTCCTTTTTATTACTGAGTAGTATTTCATTTTGTGGATAAATATCAATTTATCCATTTATATGGATAAATATCAATTACCCAATATGTGCTTATAGACATTTGGTTGTTTCCAGTTCCTGGCTACTACTAATACAGTTTTTGCTTCTCTTGGTTAAATACTTACAAGTGTAATGGCTGGGTGCATGGTTAAAGTTTTAAGAAATTGTTAGGGCTGGAGGCATGGAGGAGTAGCACATGATTAATGTGCACAAAGAAAGCCCTTGGTTCAATGCAAAGAAGGAACGGTCAGACTGTTTTCCAAAATGTTTGTATGACTTAATATTTCCAACAATAACGTATGAGGGTTCTAGTTGCTTTCTGTCCTTGATATGGATGAAAATTGATAGTATTTTTTTTATTTTAGAGAACTTGATAAGTCTGTAGTGGCATATTACATTGGTTTTAATTTGCAATTTTGTGTGTGCTTCTTTATCATCTGCATTTTTTTAGTGAAATCTGTTCAAATTATTTGCTCACATTTTACAATAAAAAATGAAAATGTCATTACATTTATTACACAACTTCCAAACTATCAGAAAATAATCAGTCACTAACACAGGGGGAAGGAACTTTGGATTTTTATGGGTTGGGTGAGGGGCATACCGGGGACTGAACTCAGGGGCGCTAGACCACTGAGACACATCCCCAGCCCTGTTTTGTATTTTATTTAGAGACAGGGTTTCACTGAGATGCTTAGCACCTTGCTGTTGCTGAGGCTGGCTTTGAACTTGCAATCTCCTGCCTCAGCCTCCTGAGCCGCTGGGTTTCTAGGCATGTGTCACTGTGCCCGGCTAGGGTTGGGATTTTTGCTCTGAACTTTTGTCAAGAGGAAATAAAACTAAAAATTGTGTCACTGAGTAAAAACAAAACAAAATTAGGGATAAAAATTCTCTGAGTAAAGAGTTTTTCTAATATTATATTTTTTTCCTTAAACTAATGACCTTACTTGTTTTTTTTTTCGAAACTTTAAACCTTCCAAATTATTACTACTGTTATACAGGTTGAGATGATTGTTTTCTTATTATTGAGTTTTGAGCTTTTATACATTCATATATCTGGACATAAAGTCCTTTATCAGATATGTGATTGAAAATATTTTCTTCCACTGTGTGGCTTGCATTAATATTTTTCCCAGTGAACCCTGGTATACTGTTGGTAGAAATGTAAATTAGTATAATCATTATTGAAGACAGTATTGAAGTACCTCTGTAAAAATAAAAATAAAACTCCCACATAATCCAGTTGTTTTGAAATGATTCCAAATACTTACATGATTTGCTACCTGAGTGATATAAAATTTTGCTATATAAGAAGATGGAATATAATGCTCCTCCATAAGAGAATGCTAAATCATGCCTTATCAGACCGCACAGGTGAGTTATTGGCCTTACCCACTAGCTTTCAAAACATATAAATCCAAGATTTTGACAAGACACAACGAGAGCTTAGGCTGTAGCAGGGCTGTTCTATAAACCTTTGAGCTATTCTCCAAACCATCAAGGGACCTTGCATGTTGAGGATCTATACTGGGATGATCAAACTCTCTCCCAAGAACATCTCCTAGAAAGGTACACCTTGAACTTCAAGTACATTTTACAACCATGAGGCCTGTTTCCATCCTAATTAATCAAGCTCACAGAAGCAGAGAGAAGAATGGTAGTTTGCAACATTTGAGGGGTAAGGAGAGATGTTGATCAGAGGGAACGAAGTTTCAGTTGAACAGGGGGAATAAATTTCTTGAGATCTAATGCACAGTGTGGTGATTTACAGTTAATAAAGTACTATATGTTTCAAAATATTTCAATTTATTGCTAATAAATTTCAAATGTTCTCATCATAAACACAAAGAACAATGTTCACCAAAAATACAATTTCTATTTCCCAACTTTAAAAAAAGCAAAAAATGGGCTGGGGATGTAGCTCAAGCAGTAGCGCGCTCGCCTGGCATGTGTGTGGCCCGGGTTTGATCCTCAGCACCACATACAAACAAAGATGTTGTGTCCACCAAGAACTAAAAAATAAATATTAAAAAATTCTCTCTCTCTCTCTCTCTCTCTCTCTCTCTCTTTTTCTCTCTCTCTAAAAAAAAAGCAAAAAATTTTTTTCTGAGTATATAACATTCCATTACAATTATGAATCATTAAAAAAATTTATGTTCTGAATTTTGATGAAGTCTGATTTATCTTTAGTTGTTGTTCCAGTGTTGGGGATTGAACCCAGGGCTTTGTGCCTGATAAGCAAACATTCTATGATTGATATATATCTTCAGCTCCAATTTATCTTTTTAAAAAATGAATCATATTATTGGTACTGAAACTAAGAAATAAAGATTTTAGTGTTTTTTCCTCTATTCTGTTTTTATTTAAATAATTTCTAATTTGACCATTATTCCTTTTTGGTTTTGTTTTTAATGTGGTACTAGAGTTTGAACTCAGGATCTCATGCAACCTAATCATGTTCTCCACCATTGAGCTCATCCCCAGCTCCATATTCTGGTTTTTTAACATACAATTTGAGATCACTGAATTGAGATTTTTTTCCTACCAGAGATATCTAGTGCTATAAGTTTTCCTCTAAGTACTAATTTAGTGCAGCCCATAAATTTTGACAGACTCTGTCTTAACTTTCATTCAGATTTTAAAAAGTTTCTAATTTCTTCCTTTACTTCATTTAAAAAAAATTTTCTGGAGAACTTAACCCAAAGACACTTTTACCACTGACCTACATCATCATACCTTTTTTTTTGAGGCAAAGGCAGGGTCTCATTAAGTTGCTTAGTAACTTGATAAGTTGCTGAGGCTGGCCTGGAACTTGTGATTCTCCTGCCTCAGCTTCCCCAGCCACAGGTGTGCCACCATCCCTGGCTTCTTTTACTTCTTGAATAATCCATGAAGTATTAGTTCCTAAACACTTGATAATTTATTCAAATATCCAACAGTTACTTATTTCTGTTTTAATTTCATTGTGATCAGAGAACACTTTGTATTATTTAAATTCTTTAACTTTTGCAGATGGATTATTGTAGAAAACAGCTTGCATAGGGGTTGTAGCTCAGTGGTAGAGCTTTTGCCTAGCATGGGTGATGCACTGGGTTTGATTCACAGTACTACATAAATAAATAAAATAAAGGTTCATCTACAATTAAAAAAAAACAGAAAGAAAATAAAATTGCTTGCATGCTCTTGAAAAGAAGGTGGTTCAGGTTTTGGTAGTAAAGTTCATTGCTAAAAGTGAATTAGATTAGGTTGGTTATTACAGATATTCAAATATTCTTTCTGCGTGATGACACTTCTTCTATTCCTCCATTAATATTGAGAAAGAGGTGAAATCTTCAAGTATAACTCTACATTTATCTAGTTTTATGTATAGTTCTATCAGTTTCTTATTTTTGAAACAATATAATCAGAGACATGAAACAATTAGAATTGAAAAATTGTGTTCATAAACTGACCCCTTTATAATTATGAGATGTTCCATTATTATGTGATAATATCCCTGTTCCCCAAGTCTACTCTGTCTTTAAAAATAGCCATTCCTGCACTTGTAGGCTTGTAGGATCCCCTTTGTGCAGATAAACGTTTATGATTGTTCTCTTTCTCTCTCCCCCACTCTCTCTGTAGCTCTTTCCTCTTGCTCATTCTGACCTATGAACTCTTGTCCCTTGGGGACTCCAGCTTCATTTTTTGTCCATTCAGGGAGACTTCTTTACTCCACTCAGATTTCCCCTCCCTATGTATTGGCGATGAGTGGGGACAACTGTAGGGTTCACTTCACTTTTTCCCCAAGTTCCAGGGATCACTGTCTTTAATGGCTTGATACCCAATATGTTGAAAATCATTTTGTCACATAATTGTCCAGTTTATTTATTTCAGATGGAAGGGGTACCTGCATTTACTGAAGACTTTGCATAATCCTATTCATGGCACACTCGATTAATGCTTAGAAAATGAATGTTAACTAATTCACTTTTAGAAAAATCAACTAATGGAAATTAGAAGGAGCAAAATTAAAAATGGTCCAATACCCATATTCTTGGCTTCAAGAAAAACCTCATATATCTTATCACCAGCACGAGCAATTTGAATGGTCTTTAACATGTTTAACAAATTTAAAAGTACATTGATTTTTCAGTTTTTGTGTTTGTTTATGAAGGCTGGCATGGAAAGTGTCTAAAGTACACTGAAGAATTCATTATCACCAGAATCCAAACACATAGTACAGTTAGGTTATCCATCTTCAAAATCCCAAACCAAGTTATTATATCTCTCTGTATAAAGGACCTAACATATAGATGTTATCTTTATCCCAGTTTTTTAAAACTGTTAAGCTTAAAATGATCTGTCATATTTTCTCAAGAGAAATACTTCATTTTTAAAATGATTTCTATTATTTCTTTTTGTGGTGCTGGGCAAGATAGGCAAGAGCTCTACCACTGAGCTACATTCCCAGCCCAAGTGAAATCCTTTAAAAATCATTTAAAAGTAGGCTTAATAGTAATTTATGGTCAAAGTAATTCACAATGCTTTTTAAGCACAGGAACAAAATAGGTATTAGAATTGTTGAGAAAACATATTTCTCCAGTTTCAAATGATGTGTTAGTTGAAAGCACAATGGCAATATAACTCTTCACTATAGGTTAGTTTAGGAATAGATGCCTGTCTTAGCTAAGCTTGGGGGAGTGTATTTATCCACATTCAATACCTTGAGAGGTGAGATTTTTCCATGTAGGCATCAGAAAACTAGGCAACGTGGCCAGAAATCAGTTAATGCTACTCTTGCACTTTTAGCATCCAACATTACTCTTGGACATGACTGAAGGGAACATAAGTCATTCTACAACCATACTATACTGTAATTGTAATATAAGGTTTGAGCAGTTACATTTACAATGAGTATAGGCCCTCAGAAGTTAATGAACTGAGACTGACCTTGATCACTGGCTCAGGTCCTGCAGCACAGGGCGGTACCTGCTCCCTCTCCCACATTTGCCAACCTTTGCTACAAGAGTAATCAATTTGCTGTCTTGATCTCTCAAGCATATCATACATTTTTTGATCTACCATTAAGCCTCAAACTTGTGGCCTAATTAAATTACTGAAGAAAAAAACCACTCTGGAATTCTAGACTTTGGCAGGAAGGAAAACTAGGGATAAATATTTGAAAAAGTGAGAAAATTAAGAGCTACCCTCCATGCGTTCAAAGTTGCTGCTAAAAAGAAATTAAGTTTCGTTTGACTGCATTTTTATTTTTTAACACAAAATGGTATCAACCCATCTCACAGTGTGGCAATTAAATGACAAATACAGATGTAGGAGAAAGGAGAAAAGGCTCAAGAGAGAAGACAGGGCCACATGGTGGGTGTGAATGGATATAGAGCTGGTGTCAAAGAATCACTAGAAAGATCTTCCAGAGTGGGGGCATTACAGGGTACAAATTGTGGAAGGGTTAAAATTAAAATAAAAATAAAAAAGCCCTGAGTTATAGAAAAGAAAAACAGAATGAGAGAGGGGGAAAAAAAAAAGAAAAGAAAAGCCAGGCCTGACCTTGCAAGTGAAATAAACTAATGTTGAGTTTTGTCAGTGGGTTTAAATTTTATTTATTTCTAAAGAGTGATAAAAGTCAATGAAGAAATAAAATTATTTCTACCATAAGGAGGCAGGCAATGCCACATGACACCAAAGAGAAGGGAAAGTAAACCCATAGCTACAGCCAATATCAAACAGCAGGGTTAGTAAGGCACACGTCCACATGTCTATAATGGTAAGGAACACACTAGGGGAACAGAGAAGAGACTAGAAAGAGTAAAGGAAAATGAAAACTAGTTGTGAAAATATTAGCAAACATTACACAAATCACAGCACTCCCTTTTGCATGGAGTGCCCCTCCGAACACTGCCCCTTTAAATGTGTCCTTACAGGAAGCCCTTGTCCTCATAAGCATGGGTTTTCCCCTTCCCCTGGGCTTCCACAGCATGATATCATGTTGGGCTCCTCTGTGGGATTTGCTGAAGTATACCTTGAGGTCCGGGTATGTAACTTTAAGCATGCACACTAGCTGTTCCACATTTTACCTTCTCTTAAGGAAGTAGGACTAGATAAGGACTCTGTGTTTCAATTCTAAGTGTATGATTCTCCCATCTTTGAATGCAAAGTATTTAATATTGGACCATTAATTCTGTAATTAATCACATAGTGCCTTGCGGCATTTCTTCATCTTTTAAGTAAGTTGAACACTTGTATGCCTCACCTTTCCCCACCAATGCTCCGTGACTGCAGAAAGGAACACAGTTTTCTAATCCCCCACACTGCTAAGAACACAATCATCAGCCAATAAACATGTACCTAATTCTCAAGATGAACGAATTTATAAGAAAATGCCCAGAGGACTCTAAGCTAACCTTAGTGGACCCCGAATCTAACTTCCTCTTAACCAGTAGTAGGGAGGTACACCTGTGAGAGAGATATTGGTTACATAAGTTACCTGGTAGGACTAAAATATGATATGAAGGAATTCAACAGCCCTTACTGTTGCTAATCTGCCAAAAGGAGCTCCCAAAAAGGTGTTTTGTTTTGCAAAGACTAAACCAGTCACAATGGGAAAAAACTAATCATGAGGCCCGCTTGCCTTCATTCATCAAGAAACTGAAGGATCAATTGTGTACTTTAGCTATGATCACTATGAGCCCAAGAATTATGCAGTGTCAGGTGGTGGAAAGACAGGGTAGGATTTGCAAAACCTCAGTTTGACACTCAGTTCTATCAGTCAAGATGCTGAAATTACTTAACATCTCTGAGCCTCAGTTTACTCATCTATAAAATAAAAAGTGTTTCCTGCCTTTTCAAGTTCTTCCCAGTATTACTTGTGGTATTGTACGTGAAGAGTTCTCCATAAACTGTAACATGTTAGAAGAATAATTCCTTAAATACCATGTAAATGCCCTCAGAGTGCATGACATTACTGAAATACATGTGGTCAAGTTACATATTGCTGGCACTCCATCATCTTGTAGAGAGTCTCTGGCTGCTTAGGTGAATTTGTTCCAATGCCTTTGGATTCCAAGACTCATTTCTGTTTGGGAGAAAAGTAGTTAAGTATGCTTGGTCCTAACGGGAATTACTTCCAAACATAACAGACCACTGAAAAAATTCCTGGGTAAGGAAAGGGCATAAGAAGAAAAGAAAGCCATATGTAGTGGTGCACCCCTCTAATCCCAATGACTTGGGAGGCTGAGACAGGAGGATAGCAAATTCAAGGTCAGCCTCAGCAACTTAGCATGGCCGGGTCTCAAAAAGGGGGGAGGTCTGAGAATGTAGCTCAGTGGTAGAGCACCCCTGGGTTCCATCCCCAGTACGGGGTGGGGGTGGCACAGAATGAATGAGAATGACGCATTCTCCCAGGGAGGCCTGCTCAGCACTCTGCTTCTTTGACAGATCTTGCCATGGAGAACCAACTAGGGATCATCACCTTTCAAAGGGAATGCCCATAGTGGGGATGTTTGGTTTAGCTTCCCCATAATAAACCAGGAAAGAAGTCAAACCAGGAAACAACATGTTGGGGGTTAACAGAACATTAATGAAGAGGTATCATATCTATCATATGTGAATACTAACTAATAAGGAACCAGAAAATTACGAACTTGCTTAGTACAAAAACTATACTGAATATATCTTTAATATTAGAAAACAGTTCAACATCTTGTCACTGTGTCAGAATCTCTACACACATATTCCATGCTACTTTTATTGCCCTCTATTAAGGGTTTCACAAATTTCCCAATATTGATGTTTCCCTTTATACCCCCAAAATGTCATACCTTTATAACTGATTTCACTGCCCAATAATATAGTGACTTCTGTGAAATCTTTGGCTTATTTGAGTTGCTTTGTTTGTCTGGACTCTTGGAAAAATGCAATAGTACCACTTCTAAACCTTATAGTCCAGAAAGGATTACAGAATGAAGCCTTTAGTCTAAACTAAATAAAGATTCTGGGGCAGCTCTGCATTGGAAAGATACAGGAGTGATGACTTCAAGCCGAAAATAGTGTATTCATTCAGTGTTAAGAGAACAGAAACTATCCCTGAAGGTGGAGAAGAATCAATCTGCTAAATTTTAATGTTAAAAAAGGGTTTTATAGAATACTATTTATCACATGTGCGGTAGCAATTTAGTCATATAGTGGGACCAACAACATCTACTCTAGTAAATTGTTCTAGATACTAATATGTTACAACAAAAACCAATTGAATGAATGTGAATAGAATGTCACCTTAATTTTCCCCAAAGTATGACTAACTGTACAGAATTAGGTATAAAACTCAAAGAAGATATGCAAGTATATATGTAATTTTTTAGGAAAAAATTCCAACATCTCGTTGGTTCTCTTGAATGTCCCAAATAATAAGAAAAGGCAGAAACATTAACAATGTCAACAATGCCCTTTTCTTTTTCATCTTCCATTATGAGTGGCTATTCAGGTTCCTGTCTTGGCAAGAGATGTTGCTCCTCCCCAGGGAGGGCATAATGACATGGGATCAGTTTTAGAAAGAGAAATATATCCCTGAGCTGGTTTACTTATTATTTGTGTTTCCAACAACAAAAAGCTGAAAACTGCAAAATGCTATCAGAAGTCTGCTAAAATAAATGCAGAGTCCAAAAAACTCAGTGAACCATAATAAGGGTTACCACTGGGATCATCCTGGTCTTTCTGCTGCACAAGAGACTAAGGCATGGAAAAAGGTATTGAGAAACTCTGTCAGGATATTTCCAAATAAAATATGGTATATTTTTCCTTTATCTGTATCTATAATGTGAGAAAATTTCTTCCATGGAGGTAAAAGCATCTGAACACATTCAATTTTTGAGAAAAGAAGGAAATCTGGCTGGCAGGAACATGTTTGTAATTCCACTGGTGAGCTTTCCTTCTCCAGAGAAATGGTTCTCTATCTACTTACCTCCTATAGAATCAGAATCATGATGGGGTCTCCCCATCCCATAAGAACCATACATACTACCTCTGGGAGGAACCATGTCTCCAAATGCATTTCAATCACTATCTAAATTTCCCGGGATATTTTACAATAAAATAGTTTAATTTTTACCTAAGGGTGGGGGTAGCGGTGCAGGACCAGGATATTTATATTTCATCTAGGTTAATAAAACCATTCATATGCAGATCAAATTTCATATATTCTGTCAACTAAATCTAGAGTTTATAAATGTAAATCAGCTCTATAGTAAGCTGGTTATTGAACATACGTTTGGGATTTCTTGGTAGAAAGAATAAGTACAGTTATGGCATTAAACATGTGCTTTTTTGCCCTCTGAGAGTGTAATCAAACTGAATTCTACCCATCATAGCATATCAGTGCTGTTGATTTTTGTAGGACCTGAGAAGGCAGTACTGACAGTCTGCCTGCACAAGCTACTAGTTAAATATCTGCTAAGGAGAATGAGTTCAACCAACCAGACAGCTACTCAGACACCATGAAACTGGATTTGTGGGGGCTGGTGTGTGTGTTGGAGAGGAAGAGTGGCCAAGGATCCTCACCAGCAAGCAGATCCTCACCACCCTCGCCCTCTGTGGCCACTACTTTTCCAGATGGCTTCCTCAACTGTTATGATATTGTTTGAAATAAGGCCAATGTCTACTTTTTCATCCAGAAATGTGTACATTGAGGCAAAAATGAAAAAAAAAAAAGACACTGATATAATCACATGATCAGTCAAATACTGCTTAAACACAAAGGTGCATTTTGAGCCACTGTTTCTGTCTTCTAAAGAATAAATAGAAAAAAACTATGCTTTGTGATAATGAAATAAGGACAACTGCTTTAAATTAAATACAACGAGTGGAACTTGTAACACAATCAAAATCCACCCCAGGTCTTTTGTAACCTCCAAATGCAACTATAATTCCCCTTGACCAATATTTGATAAGAAATGTTTAATACTTTTCATGTATTTTCTGTAATTAAACATTTATAACAAAGTGTGGATTTACTTGCCAGCCAAATCAAAAATGTTTCATACTGCTCTCAGATCACAACCCTTTCTGCTGAAATACAGTATACGAAAAATGAAAAAAAAAAAAAAAACCTTTTCCATTTTAATGTGGTTATGAGCTTCCTGCTAGGCAGCAACCTAATTGAGACTTTTGATGTTAACTTTTTTAAAGACCTGCTATCCTTCGTCATCTGCAGAGTATTTTAACTATAGCTCTCTTGCAGTCTTCCCAAAGCTGACAGAGGAAAGGGGGGATGGGGTGGGAAGAGGAAGGGTACTTTATCAAAGTCAATGGAAATACAAGGTATTAATTATGTTAAATGAAGAAATATGGGCATTTGGTTACTTTTGTCTGTCAGAAATATTTTAATATGTCGCTGCCAGCCAGCTGCCTCTCCCTGACACCCCCTCACCCTCTACTGATGTCAACTGCAGGAACACCTCAAAGCTCCAAATATCGAGGAAAGTACCCACCAGTAAGGTCTTCCTCACCAGAAACCCCATTCAAGTTTATAGTTTTAACTGGAGTGATCATAGCATTATCTGCTATAGCCAGTAATAAGGCTAAGACCTTTTTTATATTTAGGAGGCAAGACACAGAAACATTGGTAAGCCCTAAGCTCTTGACAATTAAAAAAGAAAGAAAGAAAGAAAGAAGGAAGGAAGGAAAGAAAGAGTGCCCCAGTGAATGGAAAATAAAACTTTTGTCATATTTAGAAAAGAAAACAAATGGTGTACTCAATTGCTCCCAGTCAAAGCAGAGCTGGATCACTCACATGCAGCTGACTTTTAAGCTTCGCTAAGTCTGCCAAGCACGCTGTGCAGGAGCACGGTGACAGAGAGGGAAACAGACTTGTCTGCCATGATGCCTGAACAAGTTTTATTAAAGCAAAGCTTGGAAACTGCATGGTAACCATCAGCAATTGCTTAAGTGGGACATATTCAGTTTGTGACCAGTGCAGGGATTTTTTTCAAGGTCACTGAAAATTTTTAAAAATCTACTTAATATTTTTCTTAAGTTTTTCTGCTCAAGGAATCAGATAATATGTTAAGAAATCAGGTCACTATAACATGCAGGAGTGCAAAACAAAACAAAACATACAAACAAAAAACATCTTTATATGATAAAAAGCAATTTTTTATCAAATGGTATTTCCCTGTACTTAATCTAAATCTTTGAACCCAGTCGCATATGAAGCTTTTGAATGAATGTATTTATAGATAGTTCTATTTTCAACATATATTTCTATTTATATGAAGGCTAACTGCTGCATATTTTCTTCTATTTCAACTGCAGAAAATATAATTTAACTCATGGGCACTAATTTATAAAAGCTGAGCTAATAGAATACATAGGTAAACAGAATTTATCTGTTCTAGGATTGAGTTTTGACAGTTCTTATGGCAGTTTTTTAAAGATAGAAAGTATTCAAAGTGAAATACAAGTAAGCCGGATCTGTCTTGAACAGTACATTACATTTCAGGTAGAGAGGAACATCTTCTAGACAAAAATAAAACAAAGAACACACGACTTAAGTGAAAAGACAAAGCGCCTCCTTCTTTAGGCTTCTGAAAAGAAACGATGAAGCCAGGGGCCTCTTCCCTCCTCTGGAGGTGTTCCAACCTAATCTAACTTTGTGCTCCAATACAGTTCTCACCTCCTCACGGATGTTAAAAGTGTACATGACTTCTGTATATATATACATTCCAGAGCTGCCTGCAGTTGCTGTAATCTTGACAACAAAAATGCACAAATAATGGGTCAGTCTTACCAACTAGTTTTAAATTAGTATAAAAGGTTTAGAAACATGTTCACCTGAAATCGCCTCACAATTTAATTCCTCCGTTCACACACTATTTCATAGAAAAAAGAAATAGAAATTTTACTTTTGTGGATACTAAGTTTTTGTTAGAGGTAACATCCACCTGCCTAAGGAATTTAAAACTAAACCAAACAGAACATCTCAAAGCTGATACTCGGTACACTTTCTCTGATACCAAACCAGAGCAACCTTTAATTTTGTAAGTAAGAAGAGATAAACATTGATTTTCTGTTCCTATGTGTAATTCTTATTGAGTAATCAAAGGCAAAAAAAAAAAAATCCTAGCTGAGACAGTGAAGACTGAAAACTATAATTCTACTCTTAGACTTTAAAGGAAGAAAATTTACAAAGAGATATTAATTCATAAGTTTGTGTTTAAAATGAGAAAATAACAGTTATATAAATTTTTATTTGTTTATGTTAAATTGTGTCAAGAAAATATGCAAGCTGACATATGATATCTCTTTACATACACACAAGAAAATACATTTCTGACAATAATGTGAACTTTATATCAAATTTCTGTGCTGTTGACATTTTGTATTTCTGTTAGTATTTTTTAAATGTATAAGACCCTCATTTTAAATAAATATAGTCAGACGAGGCTGGCTTTTCCCTCTGATAACTAAACAGAATTTCTTTATTGGAGAGCTGCCTCACTGCTTCATGTACCATTACCCTCCCTCTTTAAACAAATATCAGTATCAGTTAACCAGCTCTTTGTGTGACTTGAATTTTATTGTTAAAACATGAGTGCTGAAATTATTTAAAAGTCTGGATGAAGATAGCCTGATATTTGATACAATATTACTGCAATCTGTCTAATCTTAAAGATCCACTACCAAAATTCCCAACAATTATGAATTCAGGAAAATACTTTTTAAAAGGTACCAGCCATGTTAAGTCTAATTTGATTTTAAAATGACTTAGAGATTTAGTTTAACTCCATTAAAGTAGTTGATGCTGGGATAAAGGAACAAACAAATAGCGATCACAAAAAGTCATGCATATATTCTATCACTCTTTCTAAAACATGACTGAAACACTTAAGAAAAAATGTGGCATAAAGGTACAAGTATTAACATTACAAGATATTTGATGGGCATGTAAAGACTAAGCAGTCATCTCCCATGTTTGCAAGACAAGAAAATAAATCTTTAAATGAATTTTTTAAAAATAAGAGTCTAAACAAAATGTGCATGATTAAATAAAAACTTTAGGTGATTGAAACTGACTAGGATTTTACAATATTAATACTAATGGTTCATCATAGTCTAATTTGCATGTTTAACAGCTCCCATTAAAAAGAAAAAAAAAAGAGTTGTATGCAGGAAAGAAACAAATAAAAAACTAAAGTCATGCATGGTAAGGAATAGGGATAGAAGAGAGATCAAATCAGTCAGAAAGATATATACAATAGCAGTTTGTATTCCTGACCCAATGTTGGGTCAGGAAATAAGGTAGTTAGAGAAAAGTTGCAATCTAAAGAGAAAACACTTTTAGGAAATGGCAAAATTAAAACAGAAGTAGATATGTAAAATAGATGAATGAAGACAAGGTCTTCCTGCACCAAGGGAGTTGTTTAGGAGAAACAGTGTCCGTTTGTGGCCAGCGATAATACTTTCCATTCAATAGAGTTTGCAGCTTGCTGATTCATATGATTGCAGGCTGGCGCCCTGCTGGCGAGCCTCTCCACTGAAATTAAATCCACTCTCTTCAGTTATAAATTATAATGCTCTATAAACAACACTCCCATTGGGAATGGGGGTGGAGAGAGAGAAAGAGAGGAAGAGAAGGAGAAGGAAGAGTGAAAAAAAGAGGGAGGGAGGGAGGGAGGGAGGCAGAAAAAGAGGCAGAGAGGGAGAGCGTTTCTGCATGGTCCACTCACTGTTTAATGTTCTGCTCTTCTGCAACAAACAAGGGGAGTAAGTCCTCCGCAGAGAGCACTCCTGCTGTAATTCATACACTGCTTGATGTAGAGCCCAGGAAAAAAAAAAGTGGGATAGTAATGTGAGTCTAAGAGGGAAAGCACTTAGAAATCAATGAGTATGCAAGGAGGAGAAATGAGAAAATAGATTTCATACATGGATTTTTTTTTTCAAATATATTACTGAATATATCTCTGGGTCTCCAGGGAGAACCAAAATGAAATAAAATTTCTGAATTCTATTTAGATAAATTAGATCTACACATTGTGCATCTTTTGGTAGCCCAATCAGAGATACTCCTCACGATACACTGGGAAAGTAAAGAAACAGAAAAGCAAAGTTCAAAAGAATCAGTTCCAAAAGGCCTGCGACAAGGAGTCCACAGCAAAGAGAAACCTCCACCGATCTGATCGTCCAGAGCACTCAGAGAAGGACATGTTTCTTTTTCTTTTTCATAACTACCTATTTCAAAATTCAATGCTAAATTTATAAAGGAATGATGTCTCAGTCATTTAAATGCTGTGGAATTTGTTTTCAAAGGTTTCAAAAGGAAAAAATTGCAAATGTTCAATTTTATCAATTAGCTAAATAATTTGTGAGGGAGTCTCTCATTGAATTGGTTTGTATGTACCAGTTTCAGGGCACTAACTTATGTCCATAGTCCAGATCTTTTGTGCATGTGAGTCTTTTTTAGAAGTCATTTATGTCCCAGCACAAGGTATAAACAGTTATTGTTAGATGCCAGTTAGTACACCAAGGACTCACATCGACAGGTTACTGATCAACTACAAAAGGACCCAGGTTCCATAGAAAAAGACCTCTGAAATTTCTTACAAAATGATGAATCTGGACATAAAAATAAAGGAGAGGCAGTTGCTAGAGTCAGGAAGACAGTGGGGAGAGAGAAGAAACCAGTTCAAATCCAGGTGGGAATGTGATTTACGAAAGGCAGCCAACTACAAAGAGGAAGGGGCCATTCCAGCTGGGGAAGTCGAGGAAAACAATTTCCCCAAACCACACAATCTCATTTCTCTACCTCATTTTGACAGATCAAATACTGCTGGAAGAAACTAGATAAAAGAAAGAAATGCCACCTTTCTCCTGAAGCCACAGGATGACAAGGGAAAGGCAAGGTGACTGAGATTCCAGGTTGAAACCGGAAGTAATTTTACCAGGCTAAATTCCAAACCCTGAAAGACGACTTTAAAATTAATACATTGACCCAAACCTTAATCAGAGAATTTGGCTTAGAAACAACTTCGGATTTTACTTTCTTTTTTTTTTTTAATGTGTCTGGCGGAGTGTCTCTGTCTCTTTGCTTTTGGTTTTGGTGCATACCAAGTAAATTATTTGCTGATAGGTGAATCTCAGCAAATGCTTTTCTTCCTTTGAATGCCTGGTGAGCTTGTTGGGAAAAGTCATTTAAGTCACTTAAAACAATCCCATGAAAAGTAAAACTCAATTCTGAAATAAGAGTATAACTTAGAGCTTAAAAATAAATTAAATAAAGGAAACATTAAAAGATAAATGGAGCAGGATGCTCTGTGGCTGAGGTAATCTGAGTGGAGAGGGAAGAAGGAGGGTTACGTTAATAAATGATTAAAAGGCCTTAACAAGGGCCTATCGGGTTGACCAGGAAAGCATTCCTCCTCTCTGCCCCTCCTGGAGACCACCTTTTTTACATTTGTTCTCAATGCAGATCAATATGGTTTTCATTTGCTGATTTCCATAATGCCATATGTGATCTGCCAGCCTGACATAATGAAGCTAGAAAGAGCTGAAGTCATTTGAACATTCTCGCTTGCATGACTGTCGCCAGTTCACCAAATGCCTGTTATCTGAGAGTCAATATTTTTCTCTTGCTTATTGACAAATACCAGAGAGGTTTGCTCCTCGACCGACGTAAAAATTCAGCCTTGGGTGGCAAATTTAAGTTGAGATTCAAACTAAATATTACCCTTTCCCTGTAGCTGCCCCTGCATCGCTCTAACCTGTAATTTAAGCTTGATTAAATAAGGAAAAAACAAGATGTGAGTGCGAATTATCCATTTTTGAACACAAATGCTCCCTTTTCTTGAGAAAACAATAAATCACAAAGAATGAAGCACCAATACTTTATGATGGCACCAAAGCCTCAGGACATATTTATTGTCCCAATTCAAGTTTTGCTATAAATATATCACTTTATTATCTGTCTCTAGTTTCACCAAAATTCATATCAAACTATACATTTATTATTTTTTTACTCTTTGCTAAAGTTTAAGATATTTATATATATATATTTTTTTGATGGGCCTTTATTTTATTAATTTATTTATTTGCCTTGCTGAGAATTGAACCCAGTGCCTCACACATGCTAGACAGGTGCTCTACCACTGAGTAGCCCAGCCCTGCTAAAGTTTCTTTTATACATGGTCTGGCATAGAAAAATATTTTATCTACCTATCTGCCTGTTTATCTATTACTTGTAAGCTTCCTACAATTTTTTTTTCAGCGTACAGTAAAATGGGCTGATTGAGTGACTTATGTACCTTCCATGGTACCTGAAATGTCTTTTAAAAATTCTCTGTACTATTTATTGATCATTTGAAAAAGTGAGAGAGGAACACATTTCTGAAATGATTTCTTTTGTCTTTTGTAAGTCAAAACCAAACCAAAACATACAAATAAACAAAAACAACAATAAAAACAGTTCATTGAATCAAAAGGATACTTCAACCTTGCTTTTTAAAAATAGTGCCTTCAAATATTAAAATTTTACTTATTTTTAGATTAAACACATTCTCGTGATTAACTTAAGACATGTTCTATTTCTCAAGAATGTCAAAGACTGTGGTGGCAGTTTTGTTCTAAAAACTATGAAAACAAATTACAGAAATTTGCAAAAAATTTCATCAAGTTCTCCCCAAAAGGGGAATGTGTCATGGCTGGGTCAGCACCCAAAGTTTTAAAAACAATTACACCATCAAATATCGCATTTGTTCAATTTCTCAGATCACAATCTTTGCTCTATTACATGATTTCTTTTTCTTCCCTCCTTCCCTGCCACTCTACCTTCCTCTTCTCTTTTCTTTCTTCCTTCCTTCCTCCCTCCCTTCTCCCAGCCAAGGGCATGTTGGTTCAAAACAAAACAAAGGAAGACAAAAACTGAAGGCAGGCAGTGTGACAAACATCTAAGGAGAGGTCCTGGAAGAGAACAGAGTGGGACTAGGGAGATGAACATCGTGTTAACTTACTCAATCCTTGCTTCCCGTCTCTAAATGAATGGATTGTTGTCTTATCAACAGTGAAAGAAGACTAAAACAATGAGACATTTCAACTGGCTAGTTTCAGAACATGGACTGTCCAACTTTACTGTTGCTATTGGTCATGTTGGTTGTGAATTCCTTTGGAAAACAGTAGCAGATTCTACCCATAAATGAGAAAATAAAAGTGCACACATTACTAAATTACCAAAAATCTTATTATAAATGCTGTTGAGTTCTGCAGCATAAAGATTCTGAATAAATACAATGGAAAGAAAATGCATTTTCAAGGACCTTTGGGCTCAGAGTTTTTGGTTATGGTAAACCAGAGGCTATTCTATTAAAAAGTAACAAGCCACCTTCTCTAGGTCAATGGGACATGTTACATTATATTGATGCTTGGTGGGGTTGGAGAGATCATGTGGATAGCATCTTTTAAGCACGTTACCTCTTTCCCATTGGTAGTCATAGTAAAAAACAATTATTAAAGTTCTAAGAAAGCAGACAGAAAGGGTAATCTCACCTAGGTATGAATCAGGAAGAAATGCAGGAGTGATATTCTCAAAGTGTGATGGAACTAGGTCCCTAATGGGTGCATTAACTAGTAACATTTTGCTTTTCTTGATCCATAATTGCCACACAGAAAAACAAGGCGGACTAATGCTGTTCCACATCATCTCTTTATGGTAACAACAGGTTAGTCAGAATAGCTGAAAAGGCTCTTATGAAAGGTGATATTATAATCAGAACAGACTTCTAAAGTGACATGGGGACAGGCAGGAAAAGTGCATGCGACTCATTTGCAGAAGCTATAGGAGGAGAGTTCCATGACAATAGGCAGGCAGAGGAAAAAATGAAGACGATTCTTCTGAGCTCTAGTATGCCCAGGAGGGCAGGAAAAATTGTAAGTTAACATAGTAAGATAGAAAGTGTTTTTAAACAAACTAGGAAAGGCATTATCTCCCATGAAGCCCAGACAGTACAAAATATAATAGTTCAATAATAAGTGGGTCCCTTATTAGAAAAAAAAAATATATCTCTGGGAGGTCACAGATCCTCTGCCTCAGTTACAGTAATAATATCTTTTACTGAGATGGAGAAGGACAAAGACAAGGAATCTGCAATATTGGGGAGGCTGTGGTTTTTTTAATTTTTCTTTCCAAAATATAACCTCAAGGTTTTATTGTATTCATTTAAAAAAAAAAGATACAACTCATTACTGGATTGTATGCGCTCCCCCACCCCTCTCTCTTTTCTTGGTTACTGGGAATTGAACCCAAGAGTGCTTGCCCACTGAGCTCCATCCCCAGCCCTTTTTATTTTTATTTTGCCCAGGCTGGCTTTGAATTTGGAATCCTCCTGCCTCACCTCTCACACCTGCATCAGCTTCCCTTTCTCTCTTCTCTTCATTCTAATACTTGATTCACTTCCTGGTCATCATTCTCATGATCTGCAGTTGGCTCAATGCCTTCAATCCCCAGGACTATCACCTTCATAGTTTTATAGTTTTAGCCTCTTCTGGAAAATTGGCTTGGTCTCCACACTGTACTCTGCTTCCTGTTATAACACTATGTTTCCTCACAGCAGAGAGTCCTCGTCCTTGTATTGTCTCACTTCATGCAGCTGGGGCTTGCCACACTTCTTTTAAAAGTGTAGGCATCTTAGGAACATTTCCCAAGCTTTCAGGCTTACCATGAGCTTGCAGGAGTCTACCCCGTGAGCTCTGTGTCCACTGTGCTTGCATGAGGGCCTGCCTAACAGTAGTCAGTAGAGAGCTGGATGTTACAGAATGGGGAGTTTTCCAAGCAATTAAAGGATTTGCACAAGTTCTTAACATTTTTTTAAGCAGTAATGAAAAAAAAAAAGTAGGAGAAACAGAGGAGAAGGAGGAGGTAGAAGGAGAAGCAGTAACAGTAGTAGTTGTTTTATTTTAAATGGCCAGCTGGAAATGCGGGTGAGATCCAGGTGTCTAGATGTGGCTCCACAGAAACCTGTGGCTCAGAGGCCTACTGGGCATTTGAGATTTACTCCCCTCCCACTGGCTCCCAGGGAACTCTGAACTACAAAAGAAGGCTTGAACAAGGGTGGAAAACCAAGATCTTGGGTAATGGAAGGATTTATAGTCACGTTTAGCAAGTGAGAAATGAAATGATGAGGTAAGAACCTTATTAGTAATGCTGAGGTCAAGACCGGGTCAGGATGGGTTAAGACGGAAGAGCCCTGGCACAGGCTACAGAAGCAGCCTGGTTGGTTGAAGACATTTTACACTTGGCCTCAGTTTCCTTAACTTGAAACACTTCAGCAGCAAAAATCCAACTATTAGAAGTTATAGGAAAACAAATCCAAGTGTAATCAATTAGTGGGAATTGTAAGACAGATATGGGACACACTATATTATTTTATTTCTTGATCTTTTGTAGGATCACAGTGGTGACAAAATGTCTACTTCTAGGACAGGTGGGACTCTGTCAAACATCTTGTATGATTGTTACCACTTTTCAGTCCACGTGGGTGGTGGTTATTATTTTTAATGCATTCCTACTTCAGTGAGTCATAAATAAGCTTACCTATTCAAATGACCACAATAAATGATGAGAAATAGCACACTGACCCATAAGCAGCAAAGACCCAGAAGGCAACACTTAAAACATAAACTGCCAACAGTAACCTGATCAGGTTTCATAAATCAGAGCAGCAATGGCCCTAAAGAGTGGGAATGAGAGCTCCAGTAATTGCAGCCTTCTGTCTGGGAGTATACTGTAAAAATAGCCACAGTAAGCAATCCTCCTGACCAATCAATAGACTCCTATTAACCTCCTGGCCAATTACAGGATGATTGGCTAAGCAAACAAAGAATTATTGGCTGTTTAGTTGGGACTTTATTCAGGCCCCTCTCTTCCCCTGTTTCTCATTCTGTTCCGGCTCTCCTCCCCACCCCCTTTCCTGTTAGGAAAAACATCTGCAAACACCTGATATTCATCTAAGTCCCTGCAGTTGTACAGTCTTGTTAAATTGTTACCACCTTTTCCACAAGCAGTTTTGGCAATTAACCTCATGGCCAGAGACTTCAAAGAAAACAACTGTTGAGTTTAACCTCTCGTGAGCTACCATAGATTCTTTTATGATTTTTCCTGAAACACTTTCATCCACAGAGAAAAAATGCAGACTGATAAAATTAATGTTTATTTTAATATTTGCTTAATTCATTAAGAAGACAAACGCCTCAGACATTTGCCATAACAGGGTGGACTCACGTCTCAAAGGCTCTCCAAAGTGGGGTTTTATTTTAATTTACATTCCCAACACATGTGTGCTTCTCCGCTCTTCCACAAATCCTACATTTGCTGGAATCCAAGGATTTGATACATTTGACCCTCTCTTGCCCTTGTTCACAAATCTCTCATATGTTTCTCAAAACTGTTTAAAAGTTCAGAATGAAAAAATGCATGTAAAATTGATGCTAAGAACCAAAGTTGCCATTAAAAATCTATTTTCATTTTATATTTTTACCCTCACAGATACACTTTTTACATTAAAAGCAAGGCTAATCCCCAACTCTCATGAGAATAAACTACTAGCAATAAAGATCAAAATATATGACTGAGCAAGCAATGCAATTCTTCTCGAGTAATCTTGTGGCCTAAGTATTTCACTGCAATTTATGCTACGTAACCAGCTTTTTACAGCTGTGTATAATATTAATAATGGGCCTGATCTTACCAGCTGAAGGCAGGTTTGTAGAGGTGTGTTAACTCCTTCAGGCCACAAAGTTCATTTAGAATTTTAATAAAAGTGATTAAATATTTAGTAGATCCTGAGAACTACTGATTTCTCCTCTGTCTCTGGCAAGGTCAGGCCTTGTAAAATTGCCACTAATACTTTGCCACTCTTTGTGAAACTTGAAGAACTCTACAAATGACTTAAGAGTATTTGTACAGCTTCTCTAGAAGTATTATGGGGTTGAAAAAAATAAATGTGTAGTAAAGGTAACAGGGCAGTTTACTTTTGCATGATTTTTACCAATATCTTCATGTTATAATGAATTCCACAAAAGTTATAAGTAACTTTTCTGGACGATGATACTCTATGGTACAGTACCATGTGATATGGTCATTTTGTTAATGGCCTGGCTTTAAAAAAACAACACATTTCTTCCAACAGAACCCCTTCCAGTAGAGTAGAGAAGGAAGTACAGTTACAGTATATTTTGGAGTGAGACAGGGATTAGATTTGCACTTTTGTATTCATATTAGCTGTGTTGAAAGTGGGTTAAGTACAATTGTACCTATCTTGTAGGGATATTGTAAGGATAAAATGGAGTTGAGTATATATAATACAAAAGTCCTAAACTGTTTTAGCTAGCCTAAACTGTTTTAAAAATCAGGAAATATCTATAAAAATTTGAATTTCCTGTCTCCTTTGACTAAATGGATGGTCTGGCAATGCTGAGCCCACATTTTGCAATGGCGAGGTGGAATGGAGAGCAGCAGCAACATTAAATGGTAATTTGCTAAAGCCCCTACCACTTAAGCCTGACCAACACAGCAGCAGAGTTTTTGAACCATCCATGGAATGGTTTACCATGGTATTTGGAATAGTGTCTGGCATATAATGTTTGGTACATAGTAAGTACTCAATAAAAGGTATTAAAAGAAGAACTATGACACCAAACAAAATCACCTCTCTCCAAAGTTGAGGGAAGTTTTATAGATGTATCAGCTAAACTTTTTGTAAGGCAGAGAATATATCAAGTTCTGGGGAGACCTCTATGTGAGGCGCACGCGCTCGCACGCGCACACACATACACACACACACACACCCCTTCTGGGGCCGGGTGTGGTAGTGCATACCTGTAATTCCAGTGACATGGGCGGCTGAGGCAGGATTGCAAATTCAAGGCCAGCCTCAGCCATTTAGTGAAGCTTTGTATCAAATTTTTAGAAAGTGGGGGTGTTGTACAGATTGAGCTTAGTGGTAAAGAAACCCTGGGTTCAAGGGTTTAGTCTTCAGTACCACCCAAGCACATATACACCAAAAAAGCCCCACAAATCAAAAAAGCACCAAAAAAAAAAAAAAAAAACCCAAAACCTTCTGGATGTCTTGACTTATCTAAATTCTTATTGCACTTAATTTTTGTAATGCTTTTTGTAAAATTTAGCACATATTATATCTTGTAATTGGCATTTGCATTCCTAAAGAATAATATAAACTCCTTAAGTAGGTTGAGAATAAAAAAATGCCCTATTTAGCCAATTAGGAAATTGGCTGAAATAATGAAACAGGTGAGTTATACTAAAGACTAATATTTTTTGAAGTATAGAAATCCATTAGATCTACTTCAATATACAAAACACCTGTCATTAGAATGGAACTATACATGCAGGTTTGAAGGGTCTTCCTTTTCTATAACAAGTGAAAGTTCCCACCCAGTCTGTAGGCACATTCCTGTTAATCCCAGCAACTTGGGAGGCTGAAGCAGGAGAATTGCAAGTTTGAGGCCAAACTCAGCAACTTATTGAGACCCTGTCTCAAAATCAAAAAGGAAGAGGGCTGGGATGGAGCTCAGTGATAAAGCACCACTGGGTTCACCCCTTAGTACCAAAATAATAAGTAAATAAATAAAGAGAGAGAGAGAATAAAAGAAAAAACTTTTCCTCTGAAATATTATTTAAAATCCTAATTCACATAATGCATAACCAACTTATAGTTCAAAGAACAGCCCCACTTGAGCATAAGCATATATTCTGAATTTGTGGGATCCCTACTTATTGACCTGACAGTGCTATCACTCACAACACCATCCTTTTACTATGTTTGCAAGGGCTGCAAGGGAAAAAAACAAAAACAAAAAACTGAAGAACATACAGAGTAGAACAGCAATGCCCAGAATTCAAATCTTCCACCAGAACTCAGCATTCTTTCATGTTTATCTTAATTTTGGATCTATTTTCAAAGCCATTCACCAATTGATTAGATGGCCTTATACACCTGAGGAGTAGTGGGTAGAAACACTCATAAGAGGTCAATCATTTAAAACAACAAAAATTCTAAAGCAATTTTTAGAGTGGCCCAAAATGATTCACAAATAAGTGACCTGTGTTAGTACTGTAGCAGCCATCGGGGTGGACCACACACAGGGGAATTCATCTGCTAACAGAGCAAGGGAAGGGCTTCAGGGAAAAGGACAAAAACATGACTCCACCAGGAAGAAAATAAAAGGTGACTAGGTACAGTGGTTTGGCTACAATCCCAGCTACTCAGGAGGCTGAGGCAGGAGGATTGCAAATTTCAGGCCAGCCTCAAACTTAGCAAGACCCTGTCTCAAAAGAAAAAGAAAAAGGGCTAGGGCTGAAGTTCAGTGATAGAGGGCCCCTGGGTTCAATCCCCAGTAATGCCCCCCACCCAAAAAATAAAAGAAAGAAAAAGTAAAAGAAGATGATAAAAGATCATCTCAAATTCCAGGAGTATCCTGGAGACAGCCAGAGTTATCTTGGAACCATTCATATCTTGGTGGTTTCTACAAACAAGTGGCCTCGGATGAAATTTGTGATGGAAGAAAATAAATAAAATATACTATGTATACAAAGTTCAAATCAAACCTAAAACTTCCTCTGTCCACTTCTGTTAAGAGCTCTTTCATAATCAACCGAACTTGCCAGAGGAAAACAATTTCTGGTCATTCTCACTGCATGATTTAGACTCAGATTTCCTATTAATTTTTATATTCTTGGTCAGCTGCAGTAAAAGGGGGAGGGATATCTGTGCTGAACATTTAAGCACAATTTTTTAAAGTAACATTAAATGACACAAGGGCCTGGTGCTATGCTGTACAGTTCAATGAACTCCCGCACGGATCAGCAAGATGGTTGGAAATGCCTCTCTCTCCGTCTGTTTTTCATCTCCCAAGTCTGTGTACTCAGTAGAGTGTGAAGAGAGCCTCTCTTCTCCTCCCAACATTCTCCCCATGGTCCTCCCCCAGCACCCCCCTCTCTGTAGCCCCTGCAGCAGAGAACAGGAACTAGAGCAAATGCTTTTGTGAATTAAGAGATCTTGTGAGCGTAAATTTGGTCAGGCTGCTCCTTTCTGCAGGCCAGACCCCGCTGCTGCCCCAGGATGTGAACTGTCAGTTTGCATAGCTGGTGACGAGTTGCAGAACCATCAGCAAAGGTGAAGACGGCAGAAACAAGGAAGATGCAAGACTGGTGGAAATCATTTCACAAGGAAAATTTCAGCCATCAGTGGGAGGAAGCTTTGAAAAATGCTGCCATTTCCGAGTCAGAATGAAGGAAAAATTAAATTACTGCCGGTGAGGCGAGCCAAAGTTGCCTCTCCCTCCAGGGAGAGTTTTGATAATGGTAAACATTTGACAGCTGGCCTGGAGTTGTTATCTTGCTCTAACAGTTGTTATGTTCTAAATGAACATTTCTGATAAGGAAACAGAAAAAGATTTTTAAACACTTTTATATTTTTATGTTTTAAACCTTATAGTGATGAGCCAAACAGGTTTAGAGTGATTTGTCACTGAGGCCTTACTCAAAATGTCGTCATGATCTTAGGTTGGGTAATCCAACCGGTGTCATTATTTCAGTTAATATGTATGAAGTAGTTCTTTGCTGTAAATCAACCGACTAAGAAAATATCTTTAACCTTTGGCTTCTTCAGCAACTGGTAAAAACAATTCCAATAGCCGACTTGAAGAAAATAAAGGGTTAATTACTACAATCTTAACAACAAGCTCAAGAACATGAAGAAAAATATCAGGTTGTTAAATGGACTTTTTTTTTTTTAGCTATTGAAATCATGAAATTTCAAGCATTCATAGATTTTATATTGTGAAAAATACTTAGCCAACCATTTCAGAGAGGTAACAGATAAAGCAGCCAACATTTTAAACCCAACAAGGACTGCTCTCTGGGTGTCTGAGAGTTTTGCAATACCGAAAGATGCAGAATGCCTGAGGGGACATTTTGTTATAAAACGCGTGCTCAGTTCCTACATGTAGCACAAGAAAACAAGCCTGAGTTACGGTTTGCAATGTTCGAGGTCTTCATGGGCACTGGATCTGTCATAGTATCTGGACATACAAGTATTAGACTCAGAACAGATGGCAGGGAGTCCCTAGCCTTATATGGATTTGTGATTGTCTTCAGAGAGAGAAGCAAAGTCCTGAGATACGGTAACCTCTCAATCTATCTAAAAAGGAACAGCAGTACTCCTAAATTTACTCTCTTATATTCCACCAGCTGACCAGTAACAAAAAGTAATAGGGACAATGGCAAAAAGCAAAAATAAGGAGTCGGGAAACTATCCTCTTGTGGTATGAGCAAAAAGTTACAACTTATTTTCAGAAAAAACTTTACAAAATTTGAGCATTGCTTGCCTAAAATACACTTGTCACAGAATTATGGGAATTTATGATTGAGTATTCAGAAGAATACTTCTTTGAGTTCCTACTAAGTGCTCTGCCTGGAGGACTCCATTTCTTTCTTCAAGCACAAGTGGAGCCACAGGCTAAGTGAATCATGCCTCTAATTGGTGGGTACTTTATCTTTATGAGATGTATACTTTAGAATGCATTTGCAAAAGAAAAATTTTATCCAAAATCTTTCCCCATATCCTTCTTTTAAAAACAAAATCAGAATATCTACCTTTATTCTGAATTTGTGGAGAGTATTTCATTATGACCCCTACCCCACCCAGGGACCATGACCTGCCTTAATATGAAAGTATATAAATTAATATTAAAGTATGGTATTTTGAGAATGTTTCAAAGTAAGGTCAAACTGGTGTTAAAAACCTTAATAGTGAAGGCTAAAATAACAGTCTGGCCGGATAGTCTTAAGTGCAGCTGACTCCAATTACTAAGTACATCCTAGCAATGTTTTTCACTAAAAAGAACAATGCAAGCAAGTCTTTGGGTTCAAAAATAAAGCCAAAGAGAACTTACTCATTGGATAAATTTCCCCAATACTGCAGCTATATAGGTAGCTTTCAGTAAACTTTACCAATGAAAATGGTTTTTTCCTTTGTTTCTTTTTTAGGGGTTGATACTTGGAATTGAACCCCAGGGGCACTCTACCACTGAGCTATATCTTCAGCCGTTTGTATTTTTATTTTGAGACAGGGTCTCATTAAGTTGTTCAGGTTGGCCTCAAAATTGTGATCCTCCTGCCTCAGCCTCCTGAATAGCTGGGATTACAGGTGTGAGCCACTGCACCTGGCTGAGCTTTTTCTCTAAAAAATAATCAGAAAGAGAAATGAGGAGAATTATAAAAGAAAACAAATGCCAGAAGAAAATGCTTCTTTTAATAAAAAATATTTAAGAGAATTTATGAGAAATGTATATCTGATCTAAATACTACAAATCGGGCTGGGGATGTGGCTCAAGCGGTAGCGCGCTCGCCTGGCATGCGTGCGGCCCGGGTTCGATCCTCAGCACCACATACCAACAAAGATGTTGTGTCCACCGAGAACTAAAAAATAAATATTAAAAAAAAAAAAATTCTCTCTCCCTCTCTCTCTCTCTCTCTCTCCTCTCTCACTCTCTCTTTAAAAAAAAAAAATAAATACTACAAATCATAGAAACACTGGTTACTAATAATTTTTAAAATATATATATTATTTTTTAGTTATAGATGGACACAATATCTTTATTTTGTTTATTTATTTTTATGTGGTGCTGAGGATTGACCCCAGCGTCTCACATGTGCGAGGCAAGCGCACTGCCACTGAGCCACAACCCCAGCCCACAAATAAATTTTTAAATGTTATGGAGAATTTTGTATACCAAAACAGAAAAACAGAAGAACGAACACACCCATCACACAAACCCAATAACCACCAAACCAGGCAATCTTGCTCCACCCACACCCTCTATTTCCCTCCCTCTATATTTTAGAGCAAATCCCAGATGTCATCAACACCATTTGTGTTAGACACAGTACATGGAAAATCATAGCTCTTCACAGCACTTACTCAACAGTGCTTGCCTTTTCCTGCCTTCATCTGCATCTCCAAATCAACTAAGATGATAAATCCCCCCAACTCAGAGCATCATTACTAGTAATAACTGGTATTCCCATGGAACTGCACAAATAGAGCCCTTATTAGATACGCAGGATTTGCATTTTTTATGAGGACTGATGATCATATACTCTTCCAAGCTTAAAATTCTCGGATTCTTCTCTGCAAACATCCACTTTTGAAAAGTGTTCTGCTACCAAAACTGGGTCACATATTTAGCACTACAGAAGGCAACATACTATAGTAATTAAGACATCAGCGTCCATCATACAAGTCTGAATTTTACTTGGGTCCTCCCAATTACTAGCTTTGTGTCCTTAGTCAAATTGCTTAACCTTTCTGATACCCTGTCTCCTCAGAACTAATCACTACTACCTCAGAACTAATCACTACTTCCTCACAGGAAGATTAAACAAGATAATGTATATAAAGTGCATAGTCAAGCACGTTGATAACAAACATAGCTCATTCTTTAAAAAAATCAACCGAGAGAGTAATAAAAATCAATAAGGAGAAGGTATATGGGGAAAAGGAGGAAATGAGAGAGTAAAAATGGGGGTAAAAATACTCCACATTATTAGATCTTATCTTCAACTAACTTCTTTCAAGAAGTTGAGTATCTGTGTTATTGCTCAATGGGAACTTTCAATGAACTCATAATCTAAAATATGGGTGACTCAACCTCTACATAACTGTATAAAACACTGAAGCAAACCCATTTCCCACCCCCGCCCCCAAACACACATAAAGGGACCTTGCCTGAAGAATGTACTGTGTCTAAACTGGTTGTTGTAAGTACTCAAGGTAACAGAGAATGAAGGCTCATTCCTCTCTCCAAAAGAACTAGCCCTGTCAGTCTGGACAGGTAAGCCAGGCCAAAGCAACAGTACAGATAACCAAAAGTAATTCCAGTTCTGGCAACAGGCCTCTCACCAGCTTCGTGCCTGCACCATTTCATTTTTATACTTTGGGGGAAAAACAACTTAAATAAACAAAGTGCAGAGGGAGGCATTCTTTTCACTTACATAGCATTTGTCAAAACACTTAGATATTAGAAGAAAATGTCTCTCAATGCATACACTATCAAACCCCAATGTCATATAGTTATTTCTTAAAGAAAAGAACTGACATAAGATTTTATGTAAGAATTGTCTAATACAATTGATTAATCAAAAACCACAAGCTAGCTTTTCACTGACTTTACAATGAGAGTATTCTTAATTTCTTTTGCATTTCAAAGTTGTAGAAAGGCTATGCTAACAGAGATGACCAAAGATCCAAAAATGATTTCTCCAGGAAAAGAAGAAGGATGGGCATAGAAACTTCTATGTGGCTTCACAAATTGTGACTCAGTTGTGGAGTTCATCTGGGACATTTCCCACGGGTTTAACCTCTTAATAGATTACTTTTCCTTAGTCTTTCCCACATCTACTCAATCCTGCTACTAGAATGATCTTCCCCACCTCAATCCCTTCTTGACCCCTGTTCCCACTTCTCCTCCAGCACTTTCCTTTCAGTCTGGTCCTAACCTCCCTTGACAGTTGGATCTTCCACAACTTCTCCTCACATATTCTTTGCTATATATTCAAAGCAGACTGCTGTTTTCTCCAAATTAGTCCAGCATGTGCCTGCCTGTGCCTTTGTTTCTTGCCGGTAGGAGTCCTCTTCCTCAATCTTCACCTGTCAACATTCCACTTATTCTTCACATTCTAGTTCAAATGGCAATTTTTCTTTTTTTTTTTTTCTTTTTTTTTTTTAAAAAGATAGAGTGAGAGAAGAGAGAGAGAGAGAGAATTTTTAATATTTATTTTTTAGTTCTCGGCGGACACAACATCTTTGTTGGTATGTGGTGCTGAGGATCGAACCCGGGCCGCACGCATGCCAGGCGAGCGCGCTACCACTTGAGCCACATCCCCAGCCCGCAATTTTTCTTTTCTTTTCTTTTTTCAAGAAACTCTCTGTTCATCTGTTAAAACTAACCTTTCCCTCCTTTGTGCCCAGAGAGAATTCCATCTGCCTTGTTTTATGGTCACTAGGGTTTTATTGTTATCAACTGAATTCCAAACTTCTGGGGACCAGAGGGCATGCCTTCTTCATACTTTGTTACCCTCTTAAGCAAGGAGCATGGTTAAATTACACAGAAATATGCCGCACAATGCCATCTAGGAAGCCATCAATAACAGCCATTTACACCTTTAAAATAGGTATTCCACACAAGGAAACCTTTGAGGGAACTTCTTAAAATTAGCTTTACCAACTATGATGGAGATGATTTCTGCTATAGACAAAGTTTGTACTGAGCTCATATAATATGTGCCCAGAATACAAAAGGAGCAGTCAGTTCTCTCTGTCAAGAGATGAGAAACTGAGGAAGACACATGTGTAAGAGGAAGCATCAAAAGCACAAAGCTGGAAACAGTATTTGTAAACCTCTTTTGGTCAAATCACAGACTTCTTTAACCTCCTCACACTACCTTACAAAAGGAGCAAATTAGGAAACAGGAAGGAAAAAATATCTTTGTATTTTTTGGTCTTTTTTAGCACTGGGAATTGAACCCAGGGGTGCTTAACCACTGAGCCACATCCTCAGACCTTTTTATGTTTTATTTTGAGACAGGGTCTCACTAAGTTGCTTAGGACCTTGCTCAAGGTCCTAAAGGCTGGCTTTGAACTTGAGATCCTCCTGCCTCAGCCTTCCTTGGCTTCTGGGTATGTGCCATCACTCCCAGTTCACACTTTATATATATATATATATATTAGATTACCTATAACTCTAAGGGAAAAAATGTAATGTTTAAGCATAAGAACATATCCATGCTGGTGCATGTGATGCGTGTCTGTAATGCCTGTGTCTTGGGAGACAGAGGCAGGAGGATCACAAATTCAAGTCCAGCCTGGGCAACTTAGCCATGTCCTCAGCAACTCAGTGAGACCCTGTCTCAAAATATAAAACACAAAGGACTAGGGATGTAGCTCAGTGGTAAAGCAACCCTGGACTCAATCCCTAGTACCAAACAGCAACAATAAACAAAACAAAACAAAACAAAAACAAATGAACATATCCATAATTCAGAACTTAAAGTACTGGCAATTAGTACAGGCAAGTGCAGCGGGAGGTAAACGCAAATAAAAATATAACAATTATTCACAGAATTCTAAGAATCAAAAGTTCATCTCTTCTCTCCATTATAACTGAGTTGCTTTCCCCTCCTAGATCCAATAGATTTCATGAATGTATTTAAACAAAACAAAGTGTTTTCAATACAACTTTTCAAAGATTGTAGCTAATTAGGATGATATTCAATTATATTTTCTTCTCCTTCAGAATGTATTACTGATGAAAGTTCATCAACTTATTATAATTTTACTTTTTATCTCCAAATTAAAATCTTTTACCTAACAAAGAAGTTTATTATGTGGCAAACATCTGGCTTGTGGAAGCAACATGGTCAGGTAGAAGAAACAGGTTTTGAAACTAGATAGGTGCTAAATCCTGTATCCCTTCATATATACCTGCTAGTTAATATGTCTTTTGAGCAATTTACAGAATTATCTGCATTTTCCAAAAAGTAAGAAGTGACACTCAGGTCAATTTCCCAGACTTGAAGTTAATATTAAATAAGATAATAAATATTTGGCACCAACTAGTATAGCATATAACACAGTTATACTAGCAACCCTGTGGAAAACAAACAAAATTCACCATAATAATGCTACTAATAATAGCTCTTAGTAAGTAAATCCTTTTACAAAAAATGTGGTAGCACATTCCTATAATGAGGCTAGCTTCAGCAACTTAGCAAGACCCTGTCTCAAGAAATAACAACAACAAACCAAGTTTATAGCAGCACAATTCACAACAGCCAAACTATGGAACTAACATGGCTGTCCACCAAATAGAGGAATAGATAAAGAAAATGTGGTACATATACAAAATGGAGTTTATTCAGCCATAAAGAAAAGTAAAATATGTCATTTGCAAGAAAATTAATGAAACTAGAGAGCATCATATTCAATGAAATAAGTCAAACTCAATAGTCAAGAGTCATGTTTTGTCTCATATGCAGAAAAAAAGAGGAAAAAGGAAAAGAAAGGTGGAGGCAGATCTCATGAAAATCAAAGGGAGATCTGTAGAGGGAAGGGACCAGAGGAAGAGAAGAGGAAGAGCTGGCATTGTCTGTCAGATGACACTTTGGAGAAATAGCACTAAAACAGATATGACTTACAAGACTGGTGATCTTGAAATGGCACTGGGGAGTGATTAGCCAAACTATATTGTTAGATTGTGTGCACAGACAAATATATAACAACAAACCCCATTATCATGTACAATTATAATGTACCAACAAAAATGTGGGAAAAAAATAAAGGTCTGGGGATGTAGCTCAGTGGTAGAGCACACCTGGATTCAATCCTCAGTACTGCAAAATAATAGATAGATAAATAGATAGATAAAATAATAAACAAATACAGTTTTATTGAGATATAATCCATACATTTGAACTATAAAATTCAATGTGAACTGAATTTTCAATTCAACAATTACTCAGCATCCACTATGGCTGGTTTCTAGGGCAATGTTCTCAGATGGGAACAATCATACCCACCTGGGGACACCTGGCAATGTTTGGGGCAGGAGGGTCTTCTTCTAATTTCTAATGAGCAGAGTTCCAGGGATGCTGCTAAACATTCTACAATACACAGGACAGCTTCACATTCTTTATAGAATGATCCGGTCCAAAGTACCAATAATTCTTAGATTGAGAAACCCTGTTTTAGAAATACAAAGTTGAACACCAAGACAACATCCGTATTGAAAAAGCTTACTGCCTGGTGAGGGAGTACAAGGTAGAAATGAAGCTACGCCTCAGGATGCTAACTAGGGCTGGAGAGAAGATGGAATGCTTCAGTCAAAATATGAGAAGCCAAGTAGGAATTTTCCAGGAGCCCTGAGGATGGAAAGGAAAGATTTCATGTAGAGGGAATAACATGGAAAAAAGCCCAGACATATATGAAGCATACTGGGAGTCCAAGAAATGCCAGAAGCTCAGAATGGTTAGCGCTCAGGTTAAGACAGAAAGGGCTGGGGAATAGAAGGGGTGGGTGTGGGGGAAGAGATATGGATATGTGTGTGTGTGTGTGTGTGTGTGTGTGTAGAAGTTTGAACTCAACCTTAGGGTCAGTAAGGGTTTTTCTGTAAAGAGCCAGATAATAAGAATCAGGTCATATAGTCATACAGTTTCCGTTACAACCACATAGTGAGGGAGCAGCCATAGATAACACATGAACGAATGACTAAATATATTCCATTACAACTTTATTGATGAGCATTAACATTTGAACTTCATAGAATTTTCAGTTTTTATAAAATACTAGTCTTTTAATTTGCCCCACCATTTAAAAATGTGAAAACTGTTCGTAGCTATGCACTGCACATAAACAGGTGGTGGCAGTAGTCTGACGAAGCCTGCTATGGTGCATAGGACCTCAAGGTGACAAGTTAGCTGACTAATAAAAAATGAAGCAGAACGTTCCCCTTCAGATCTCTGGAAGTACTGACTATCTTTGAGCTATTTCCTGCTAAAGAACAAATGCACACGGGCTTAACTTTCGTCATTAGCTTGTTTGTAATACTTACAACGAGATGGTATGCTAACTCAAAGGAATAAAACGCTTATTTCAGGCCACTGTGGTGAAATGACATTTACCTAATGCAGATATAAATTTCGTGTTAATTAGTGGGCACTTGACACTGATGTAATCTGATTAGTGTGGCAAAGTCAGCCTTAAACTAGATCCCCAGAACTGACAGTATGTCCTTGAATTAAAAGAATTGGGGCTAAGTGACAAAAAGTACCAGTTGTTAAGAAACCATTTATAATCATCTGTTATAATGAAGATAATTCTAACCACCTCACAGTGTCATTATGAGAGGTATGAGACCCAACACATGATACACAGTAGACTAGATGGGCCCACTCTCTCAGGCCTGATTTTTAAGCTACTCATACATTTAAATTGAAACCATTTTTGAGAGAGGCATCTGGTAACATTGATCTCCAATCTATCTATTACTATTGATCTAACATTCTTATCCTGAAATTACATTTTTTTCCACTCCTTTTTGGAAGACACATGTGTATACTGATCCTATGTTAATTCTGAATTGCTTTTACTTGCTTTATTAAAGATGCTAAGAGAAAAGCAGAGCACTAATCTGGGGAAACACATCTTTTAAAAACTTGTGCCGGGCATAGTGGCACATGCCTGTAATCCCAGTGGTTTAGGAGACTGAAGCAGGAGGATCACAAGTTTCAGGTTAGCCTTGGCAACTCAGTGAGGCTCTGTCTCCAAAAGCAGGGGGAGACGGTGGGAGGAGAGAGAGAAGGAGAGTGAGGAAGGGAGGGAGGGAAAAGCAAAGAGAAAAGAAAAGAACTGGGGATGTGGCTCAGTGGTTGAGCTTCCCTGGGTTCAATCCCCAGTAACAAACAAACAAAAAACTTGCTTCATCATAACTCTAAATTTTTATTACTTTGTAAGAACAATGTATGGTGTTAGATTCAAATGACTAAAGTCATATGAAATCTAAAAATTTATCTTTGGATCTTTGATGTGGCTTTTTCTCCCCCCTGCAGTAGTGGGAATCAAACCCAAGGCCTTGCACAAGCTAGATAAGCAATCTACTATTGAGCCATATTTCCAGCCCTTTGATGTGGTTCTTTAGGAATAGATTCTGTGATCTTGGGGGAATTTATTTAGCATTTCCTAGGGACAATACAATGCTGTTAAAATGTGGATTAAATGAGCTGTTTAAATTGAATTACATAATTATACAGCATATGCTCAATTAATGGTAGCTATTATTAACTTGAAATAACATTACAATCACTATTTCAGTTTGTTTCTAAATGACCCACCATGACATAGTCCCGCCAACTTTATAATAGTTCTGTATAATTCTAGAATCCAAAGGAGCTCCAAAGTGTCCAGACTGATACCATTTTATAAATGAATTAACAGATAAAAGTCACAGAGGGAGGTAAAACAGCTTAGTATGGAAAGGAAGTTGGGGAGAGAGGATAGTGATCGGGTACAGGAGTACAGCTGGAGAGGAACAACTTCTAATGTTCTACAGCACAGCAGGATAGCTAGGGTTGACAATTATTTATTGGATATTTCAAAACAGCTAGTTGGCAAAACTTTAATGGTTCCTGACAGAAGAAATGATAAATCTATGAAGTAATACATGACAATTACCCTGATCAGATTATTACACATTGTATTATGTACTGAAACATTATATAGTGTCCCATAAATATGCATAATTACTGTGGCAATTAAAAATAAAAGTATAGTTTTTTAAAAAGTGAGAGCCTTGGCACCAGACATGCATAGTTGTGAGTTATAGCTCTACCAGCCTATCAGCTTCAATAATTCAGGCACATAATTCTCAAAGCCTTGATTTCCTTATTTATAAAAAGGAGATTAAATAAGATAATGTTCATAAAGCAAGAACACAGGTGCATGACACAGTTTTAAAAAATCCTATTCCCTGTTATTATTTGTGATCCTGGGACTGAATCAGGTGGTCTTTACCACTGACCTATATCCCCAGCCCTTTTATTTACTTCTTTCTTTTTATTAAGACAAGATCTTATTAAGTTGCATGGAATGGCCTCAAACATGTGATCCTCCTGCCTCAGTCTCCCAAGTTGCTGTAATTACAGGTAGGCACCAAGGTGTTTGACCCTGTTAGTATCGATCTAACATTCTTATCCTGAAATTACATTTTTTTCCACTCCTTTTTGGAAGACACATGTGTATACTGATCCTATGTTAATTCTGAATATGATTTTTAACTAGCCATACTGGTTTGAATGAAGCAGACTATTTTATTTATTTTCCACTCTATCTCTTTTGTGTGTGCCTCCTTTATTACTATATCCCTCAATTTCTTTAAAAATATTTATATTTTTTTAATTGTAGTTGGACACAATACTCTATTTCATTTATTTATTTTTATGTGGTGCTAAGGATTGAACCCAGAACCCCGCACATGCGAGGTGAGCGCTCTATCACTGAGCCACAACCCCAGCCCCACCATATCCCTCAATTTCAAGATATGTTGTGGTCTTCCAAAACTTCCATCTTGCCAACCTTATTCTGTGGATCTTGTGAAAAATAATATGTTGAGTATTCCTATAAAACACTTTGTTAAAGGATTACATAATAAGGAGATAAATATAGTAATTTCGGCAGAATCCAGGCTGTTACAGGTCAGTGAATGTCACAGAGAGCACCCTTCCAATTCATTTGCTTCAAGAGGCAAAGGAAATAACTTACTTCCTTTTCCCTCTTTTCTATCTGGCTCTTCTGATGTGTTCCCAGATTCTCAAAGAGAGATTCAGATATCCATGAAATCTTAATATGCCTATTTGATGCCAGGAAAAATAAAGAACAGTATGCTAGTTTTGTAGACTGGGAAGTACTTGAGGGAGAATTTGATTCAGTCTAAAAAATTACTAAGTCTTTCTTCTCCTGTTAACAGAGAAGCAATGTTAACTGGCTCCAACGTGCATGGAATCCTACTACCCTGGAGCATGCTCATCCAGTAATCCTAGAAACTTGGCGATACGTCCAATAGTCCAAATCTTCATCTTTTGGCAGATGAGCTGTAGCAATTTTTGGCTTTTTCTACAGACCTCGTACTTGACATCATTCAGCCTAGACTCAGACCCTAACTGACCCTGCCTTTGTGCTTAGGGTAGAGTTTAATTCTTGAGAGACCCAACCTCAATAGAAAGAACAAGAGTGTAAAAGGTCTAACTCAGCCTCTCAATGAGTGTTCTTTAATCTCCACTGTTCCTCAGAGTGAGGTAACTTCAATACTCCCTTGTATCTGACAGTAATTACTAATTATTTGTTGTTATTCTGTGGGTTTTTTTTTTGGTTTGTTTTTGTTTTCTTTTGCAGGGGACAAAGGTATAAAATACTCAAAAGGCATGGGATTAATTTTAAATGTGCTGTTCACAGTAATCATTCTATACATTTTTTCAATTTGTTTATTGAACTGGATTAGATTTAATTTGAACTTCTGCCTTGGATTTGGTGTGTGTGGGATGCTTTACTGAGCTATACTCCCAGTCCTTTTTATGTTTTACTTTGAGACATGGTCTTCCTAAATTGTTCAGGCTGCCCTTGAATCTGTGATCCTCCTGCTTCAGCCTCCTAAGCTAGGCATGTGGTACCACACCCAGATAATTTTGGATATTTGACAAAATTTTCCAAGTACAGTAAGACTTTTTCCACAAAGAGGAATTCACTTGATGGGATCAGAAACTATGTGCCTCTGAAATTCAAATCTTTCAGTAGGTCAGGTCATAAATCAGGGGTGTGGAATTTTATGAACTTTGCTTGTATTCTTTGATATTTTTGTTAATCCTGGTAAGGAGCTTCTCATTCATGGTGGGAACAGGGTGGAGGGATGGCTTCTATTTTCTATTTATCCTGTCTTTCTTCCTCCCTTAGCATTAACAAAGTATACTGGTGCATCCACAATAGTGTGCTTTTGCCTACCAGAATATTTAATATTTCCAAGGCACTTTATCTTTTTCCAAGTATCCTGAATGTGTATTCTGATCATTTCAGAAATCCATTGTGTAAGCCTTTCACAACTAATCTACAACCTTGTCATTTTATTCCAATGTTGGAGAACTTCTAAAAGAAAATAGAATTTTTGCCAAGTTTGATGAGTGCAGTAAATAGTGGCCCACATGCCCACAGACAATAGTTGGTGGATTCCCATAGACCAAGTTCAAACAATGATAGTTATCTGCAAAGTTCCCACTTACACTCAGTACTCAAGTAATTCTTGAATGGTGTCTTTAGTCATGAACATAGCATTAGATGTGAAATTGCAACCTATTTGTGATTAAAATCACCAAGTGAATAGGATTTTTCTTTTTCTATTGGCATTCTGCATTGTAAAAATAAGAAGAATCCACACACAATTGTGCACACCTATAATGCCAGCTATTTGGAAGATGAGGCAGATGAAGATCTCAAGTTTTAGGTCAGAGTGGGTAACAGTCTCCAAATAAATTAACATAAAAAGGTCTGTGATGTAGCCCAGTTGTAGAGCATCCCTGGGTTCAATCCCCAATAAGGGGGGAAAGAAAGAAGAATGGTAGGTGATTATAGGGACCCAATGTCAAATTTAGTAAAAATCACTAGGAAAAAACCAGCAGTGTGATTTAATGGTCTGAGAAGTTAGGCAAAAGTGTCAACTCTGACGAATTTAAAAATGGTTATAGGTCAAAGCATTAAAAACTTCTCTGGGATGGAGCAGCTATAAGGGGAACATGGTGAGGTATCTGCCAGGGGTTAATTGCAGCCCTGCATGAAAAGTAGTTAACAAGTGAGAATTAGAACACCCAGGAGGAAAAGAAAAATGTTTCCAGTGCCATGAGAAATAAACAACAAAGAAGAAATATTTCCTTTGGCTACCACTACCTCCTTTTCAAAAGCTCAGAGGAGCTACAGGGAATGCCAAAGACTGGTTTTCTCTCAACTCCCTCTGAAACATTTGTCTTCATTACCACTCTTTTTAATCAGGGCTCCTTCATGAGTGTTTCTGCTCAGCCCCTTAGGGGCAGATCTGGTCTGCGATAAATCAGAATCCACACCGCAAGTCACTAATCAGCACTCTCAGGGAAAGAAAAACAGAGAAGTGCAGACCACTACAGCTGAAAAGGCTCAGAGGCCCATAGGCCTCAAGGAAGAAAGGCCTCTTGCAGAAATAAGTTAGCAAAGGTGGAACAGGACTCCAGTATTTAGGAAATGTTTTTTTCAAATCTCAATCACAAATTCTTAATTTTAAGAGTTTGGAATATAATTTTGTTTTAATAGTATAAAATGAGTATCAATTTATTTCATAAATTATACTTTGTACCCCCCAGGTTAATAATTTTCAAACCTAATTGAAACTTAGTAAGCCCAGGGTAGAAGAATAGAAGATAAATTCAAATAAATAAAACCATCAGCTGGGGTTGGTCACACAATCTGCAATCCCAGAAGCCTTGGGAGGCTGAGGCAGGACGACTGCAAGTTCAAGACCAACAACTTAAGCCTTAAGAAACAGTGAGACCCTGTCTCAAAAATTAAAAAGGGCTGAGATTACTCAGTGAGACCTTGTCTCTAAATACAATACAATATAGTAAAATACAAAAGAGCTGGGAATGTGGCTCAGTGGTTAAGCACCCCTGGATTCAATCCCTGGTACCAAAAGGGGTGGGGGCAGGCACTGGAGATGTAGCTCAGTGGTAAAGCTCACCCGGATTCAACCCCTAGTACCCAAATAAATATACACATTTTAAAAACCATTAAAGTCAACAACTCTCCTCACCTCCTCATCTTTCAGTGATATCATTAAAAAATAAAACATTCTGGGTAAGAACTCTTTAATGTTCACAGCATGACAATTACTTAAATGGAATTAGACTCATACAACTATAAACACATAGTATTTTTTCATTGCAAAGTATTCTAGGAATAACTAGAGGAAACACAGTTTACTCTAGAACTTAGGATTCTACATAACAAAATAATACCATTTATAAGAGGTAGCAAAATGAAAAGAAGAACAGAATAAGAGTTAGCAAATGTGGCTATTAGTCTTATGTTCACAACTAATTGGTTTACCTAGGCTAAATCATGGAACAGTTTGAATCTCAGTTTCTTTATCTGTGAAATAGGATTTACATATTTCTCACATAGTACTGAGTTGCTAAAATTGTCCATAAATCCAAGGTGTTTTAAAAACTATTATAAATAGCTCTTCTGAAAGTACTAATGGGTTATAAGAGCTAACAGGATTCATGTAAAATGGAGAAAATAAATTTTTCATAGGAAGATAGATCCAGATTATGGCCAATACTTCCAGGACACTTGGATACAAGCTCTGATATGAAATCATCCCAGAGATATGAAACCAGATCATTGTCAGCTATGCAAATAAGCAAGCAAAGAGCTGAGTTTATGACTTCCAAAACCGATGCTAAGTTTTTAATGCAAAATTTAAAACCTCCTTTTAATATCAATCTGCCAATGAAAGCATATATGGCATGGACTCCAGACAGAAATCACAGGTAACATTTAGCCAAATATATAATGCTCTGTGGCAATAAAGACATCCCATCCTGTCTAGGAGCCAAGAGCTCTTCCAACTTCATTGACATTTTGATCCTCTATGTATATGAATACCAATGGCATTATAATGCCATCTCACTACATGGGACAACCAGAATGAACCTTGTCCTCTACACCCCTCCACCCCCTTAGAGTCACAGTGTCACAAGTGGTCAAGAAATTCTAGTATTCTCTTCTTTCCAATATTAATACTTATAAATATAAAATATAAATAAGGAAATAACATCCATCAAAATGAGAAACACTTTCTGAACCCAGATAACACAATTAGCCCTGCTCCCCTGCTTTTCATGTTTCAACAAGAACCCTTGTCTGTCATGACTTTGGGATGAAAACCCCTCAGAAGACCTCAGGAGAATAATTTTTTGATGCTGACATTAGAAGCTGGGATCAGAACTGCTAGGAGCCCAAACCAACTACAAAGAAGATCAGTTTTAGTAGAGTAAGGGTGCTCACAGAGGGCATGTACAAGAAGCGTGGCTTAAATCTCCCTCAAAACATCTGAGCCTCATGTTGTAAAATGGGATACAATCAAAGGGTCTTGAGGACAGGAGTAACATTATAAAATCAATATTTTAGGAAGAAGTTTCTATTACCCCATGCAAGATGAACTGGAGGAAGTAATAGGGTTGGAGATACTGAAGGCTGTGGGACCACTGTGGATAGCTGTGTAGTGCTCCAGGCCAGAGGTGATTAGGACCAGCTCTGTGGTTATTCTGATGAGTGGGGTCTGTGGGTTGCATTGATTGTTCTTTTGGATATAAGAGTTAATGATGATAAGGAAATTGTACAGATTAGTTTCTCATGATTAATTGGGAAAGTATTTTGTAAACTGGTTTTTAAGGAGCTCTGGGATTTACAATTGAGAGACATACTTGTGCAATTATTATTAAGTATTAATAAGCATTTGAATAAGCTCTACATAAGAAAGTGTTTACAGTAAATTAAAGATTAGTCACACAAACTGGGTAAAGGTAAATGTGGATCTTTCAGCTGTCTCCCAAATATGTGATTACAACAACTGGACAGATGCTATTGGAACACCATCCATATGCTCTCTCCTGGAACTGCCAGCTGTCTGAGTCACAGCAGCAGTGTGGTGATGATGCTGCGGAATCCATCTCCTTCACTCACAAAACCCAACAAAGCAAGAAGCCTAGCTCATCTACAGTAGTGTTGCAGCCGGTAAGTGCAGATAATGATTTTATTGTTTCTTTAAAATTTGCAACTAAGCTATATATAACTTAATGATCTGCCATGAGAAGTGATCAGGTCCAGCTTCAATAGACCTTTGAGAAACGCTCAACAGAAGAAATTAAAATTGCAGTTTCTAAGTTACATGGGAAAAAAAAAAAAGACATAAGGAAGTCCATGGCTGAATCAAAGGTATAAACAAAGGCTCTAAAACTGAGGCCTCCCTACACAGGCCACTCAAGGCCATGCAAGGCCTCCTCTTCTCCAACATCACATCCAAGAGCAGCACGGCCCCTCTCCTCTGTTACCAGAATGCTTTAAGGATGTTGAAAGCCCTAGAAGTTGAAAATCCAATCTGTCTGCTATAAAGCAGCCCATCTCAGACATATTCTCATTCCTGACAAATACCCACCCACCGGCAGGACTGGGAGACACATGGCAACCAGAGCAAGATGTCAAAACTGATCATTATAAAGCGTCCATCTTCTAAAAGTACAACATTTGCAATGTTTTCATTGGAAGGACAGTCTTCTGAGAGCCATAAAAAGGTGGTTAGAACTGATGAGGTTAGCTCTAGTAGTCTACACTAACAACCAGGTTAAAAAACTTAAAGATGAATAATCACAGTGGAATGTTTCACAGAAAAACAAACAAACAACAACAAAGGAATTCATGAATTATGTTCCTCTACTTCAAAGAAATCCTTAATTTTTAGCACTCCTCCTTTGAGAAAAGTTCTCTGGCCCTGCTCCCTCCTTTAATTTCCTTTCTTATTCTATACCCTCAGGTCACTAGCCGTGTGCTACATGGCCTAGGCAACATATAAAGTTCACAGCTATTTGCCTGATCTCATGATCCTCTATCAAAACAGCACTTTCAAAAGTGTTTCCTGTCTAGCTCTGCACTTGCGTGAGTGCTTCCTTGGCTGGATCAGCTGCCAAATTAAATCCCTTTGGAAGAAAACTGGAGAGAACTCAATATAGCTCTGTCCCCCTCTCCACCTTAGGCCTGACATCCGGAAGTGAGTTAGGAAGTACTCTAATGGTTACCAAATTTGGGGGAACTGATTTAACTTTTCTGTGCTAACCATGTGTTTAGGAGAGACTGAATCACTAATCATCACTTGACCTTATGACAGACCAAAAGTTGCCGATTTTTTTTCCTGGAAAAAAAAAATCTACCAGTTAGCACAATGATGTAAATGCAGAATCATGTTGTGAGACGACTGCAACCACGCTGATTTCCAGATGTTTGACAAGACAGTGTAGAAACAATACAAAGGAGGGCCAACGGTTTCTGACACAAACTCTGCTGGGTCATTTGCTTCTCTCTTCTGGACACACAATTTTTACAAGTACTGGGGATTCTATACAGTCATCAAATGAGTTAAGAAAGAGAAGAACTGAAGGTCAATCCATCATATCTCAAATTCTGTCTTTGAAAATGCAGAAAATTCTCCAAATCGATTTTTATTATTACTGTATTCAGCAATAACTGCAGTTCAATTTGATTGAGTGTATATCTATTGGTGTGTCCCCCTCACCCATGTTACTTAAATAAGCTTGTACAACAAATCAAATAAAGATAGGGAACCCGAATGGAGTTTTGCACATTCCAATAAGTAGCCCCTATGACTCTTGGCCACAGATAAAATCTGAATGAAGTCAAAACAATACTGCTCAGGCTGTCCCTGCTGCGTGGGCTTCTTCTTTATGTGCTCATCACTGACTCACACTATTACTGGTGGAAGGCTTCCAAAAGAAAACCAGACCTAGTTGTCAGATTTACAGTATCAAGGAATCTCTAAAGGGAACGCGTTCTTTAAAAGAAAAGCCAAACTTTGGGTAATTACATTCAAATTCCTTAATCACATTTTCTGAGCTCAATGGGAATTGTGGTGTTTCTTTGTTGAATATCTTCTCCAGAGCCATACAAATGCAGTACAGATTCTTCCTTCAAAGAGATATCTAACAAACGGGCTTCCCCCCTTGGCAGAATGTTATTTTCAAGGGTGTACTCCTTATCTTTTTCAGGCAGCTAGAAGCAGTATGTATGCGTGTGTGTATATGTATGTTTTATTTTGTTATATCACCTTTCTCACTTTGTAGTCAGAAAAAGAAAGGAACAAAAAGAGAAGAGCATCTGAGGAGTAACATGAAAGCATTAGTTTACCAATGACGTTAGACGCTACAGCTTGACTATCCCTTTTCTGAAATACTCTGAACCAGAAGTATGTACAATTTTGGAGTAGTGACATAGACTTTATTGACTGAGCATCCCTACTCCAAAAATTCAAAATGCTCCAAAATTCAAAATGTTTTAAGAATCATGTTGGTAGATTCCATATTTTAACATTAGGGATGCTCAGATTATTTGGCAGTTTGGTAATACTTGCTTCCTCCACACCTCGAGATACATAAAAGAACTGTATGTTCCAACTCCCTTGAAATTCTAGTCCAGTAGTCTGTGATAGAACTTTTGATGATGATGGAAGTGTTCTATATCTTGTGATTCCTAAAATATGATAATGTGGCTAGTTGACTAAAAAACTAAATTATAATTTAAATGAAAAAATATATCTAGTGGCTGTTGTATTGGACAGTACAGTTCTAGTCCATGAGCTATGAATAGAAATGACAACTGAAAAACCTCCAATGTCCCTTTCATTCTACCATGGTCACCTGCAATAATTCAATGTTAAAGGCTTCACCAACATAGGTCCCTGAGTAGAGAGAACATGGAATAGAGACTCCTACAATCTGGGATATTTAGGAATAAGTTACACAGAAGAGTTACAGTATATAAAGAAAACATAGCAGGTATCGATCTTCTTGAACATCATATGGGTCATATACTATACCTACAAAAACATTAAGAACCTCCTATTTTATATGAGGAGGTGGTAGAGGAATAAGAGTGAAGATATAGCTACTCAAGCAGACTGAATTAGTCTCTAAAGGTGGATCATAATACAATACTTAGGTACTTGTAATAAAGGGAGGGTTACTTTGGGCATTTTACTACTTGCTTGGAAAAATATCCAATTTAAACACATTTTACATTCTTGTCACCATGTAAATAATATATTTCTGTCTCCAAAGTAGTGATTTGTTTGTTTGTAATGTTTCCCACAAAGAAAAAAATCTACTAGTCATGAAAGAGTTAAGAGAGACCAAAATTAGACACAGTTCATGTTAAAGGTTAGAAGAATAATCAGTCACTTGAAAAACACTACATAAACATTTTTCCGGATGTAATTTTCAGTCCAAGGATACATTTCCCAGTAGAAATCAGCAGCTAAAAAGGAAATCATTTCGTCTCCATAAGTGCCAAATTGTATCCTGATTTTTCCTGGTCTGGCTCAACTTTCAAAACTAGTGGTTCAACTTCTGCAATCTTTCACCCAATGACTATATAAACACATCTTTACAAGACAGACATAATCCTTGGGTGGGCCAATTTATGTTGGATTATGAAAATACTTAAAATACAAAATCGTATAATGACTGTTGTCCTTCAGCTTTTCACTAAAAGGAAAGAAAATTCCATTAAACATAGGCAGTGGTTTGTGTGAAGATAACATGACACATAAGTTACTTTCTTTTTTTCCCCCGCAATTTCTAAGAAAATAAATATTGCTGACAACTCAGCAAAGCGTTGCCTCATATTTTGGCAAAGGTGATATGTAAATTAAGATTTTGCAAATATACTTCTGATGTAGCCCCCTGCCTCACAGTGCACCACATAATTAGAATGAATTAAACTGTTTGAAACAGGCAAGGAAAAATTCTCACCCTTGGAAGTATTTTGGACCTTCTGTATTCGGTCAGAGGTTATAGAAACATTAGTTTTAAGGATAAAGTAATCTTAAGTAAAAACCAAAAGATTCATTCAGAATTTATTACAGTCTCCAATTCATATATACCTCATATTATACAGAATTCCCTATAACATGATTCAAGCAGAATTTCAACCCCATACCTAAGAAAAGTCATAAATTTTAAATCTTCATGGAAAGGTAAACTCTGTTTTTTCACTTCTTTGAAATTCTAGAGTTTTTATAGTCAACTACAAAAGGCATCATGAAAAGCATATCTTCAGCATTCAGCATGTGGAAAGGAAGAATGTTAACTTTTCCTCCAATGGATATAGTTATGTAAAAGAAGACATTCTGGGAGTCTTTGGAGAGTACAGAATAAATCATAGCTGTAAGATCTGGAAAAGTTTGGTTGAGCATTAAGAGATTTTCACATCTGTGTCTATACATTCCTGTCTCGGGGATAATGTATCTCCAAAACCATTCATGGAAAAAATTCTGTTAGGTACTCTGTCTTTCAATAAGCAAAACTTTGAGTTGCATTTACAAACATTTCACTTTTATATTATTGAGAATTACATCAAATTTTCATAAAATTGCATGTTAAAAATCACTTTGCCAATATTGCTAAGAGCAATAACAAAACAACAAACTTAAAACAGCTTAATAAATTTTATAATTCATTGCATAATTGTATGAAGAATTTTCGGATGCCTAGACTAGCTTCATCCTTACTCCTGAGAAAGCAAATACTAGGAATTCACACACAATAATGCACATTTCTTTTCATGTGCTGAGAGGTTGCTGAATGCTATACTTCTATAAATTACAAAAATTTTAACTGATTGTAAGTTATTAGGAATGCATTTTCCTGTTCAACTGAATAGCTCTGCCCAAACCAGCATGAAGTATTTAATTAAATATTTTCATTTAAATGTAATGGATTTAAGGCCAGCCTGGGCTACAGTGTGAAACGGCATCTCAGGGGAAAAAAAAAGAAAGTAATGGAAATATAAAACTTTCAATTTGTTGCAAAATAAGAACATCTTTAGTTCTTCTGAAGAGAATATACATCTACGTACATAGACATTCAAACCAAAAATTAAAGGCTGATCTAGCTCTTTAGCTCAAATATTTTGCATTCCTTTCTGATTTAAAACACTCTCCTATGAAAGCCACCATTATTTATAAGTGAAGAAAGAAAAGGGAATTTGTCTTACTTCTTCCCACTCCTCACTCTGCCATTGTCACCTGTATCTATTTCCAGGAAGCCAATATTCATTAGGGTTAATCTGCCTACTAAATGAATAAACAAAGGATTTCTCTGTCACTAAGAGGCCAGGTGAACCGATAGCATCTTCTAACACAGAAAATCATCTGTACCATACTGTTCAGGAAATTACCTGCTGCAATCCCACACCTGGGATCATTTGGCAGGCAGATCTGTAATGTTGAGTAATATATAGAAAATGGTCTAAAATAATTTTTTCAAAGGACTAAAAAAATCTCCCATACTTTAGAAATGAAGAACATTTTTATGTGACTAATTGAATAATTCACCAAGGAAAGTTAGAAGAAGAGAAGCAAAATCAAAAATCTTTTCCACATTCCCTCTACTTAAAAAAACAAAACAAAACAAAAAAAACCCCAGAAAAACAGGAGAAACCAAAATACCAACAAGCTGTGAAGTCTGATGATACAAAAAGACCAATACTTCTATGGAACTCTGAGATGTTAAAAATAACTGTTCTACAACAGCATGTAGCTAATGAAATAAATAAGGAGGAGGTATTGTGATTCTATAATCCCTGCTATTATAGGCTGACCAAGTAAAGTTATATGACCGTGATAAAGAACTCAGGATCAATCATTTATTAATATATCACTGATAATATGATCACCTTATGTTTCATCTTGTGCAACAGAATTCTAGGACTTATTGCTCTTAGAAATTATTTTCGCTAGGTAAATAATCCACTAGGAAACCACTGGTGTTAAATACACAAACACAAAACAAAAGAAATGAAGTCAAAGATATAAGACCTCTCTCCAGATGTGCAGGGTGGGGTGAGGCGGGGAACAGGAAAGAATTATACCCTAGATACAATTTTTAAATAATGTCAGACTGAAATCTATGCTCTATAAGCACAAAAAAGAACAGAGGGATGATTTGATCATACACGTGACACTGCAGCAACAAAAACCATCAACAAAACATGAAAACAAATAGCAATGAGAAATTATTCCCTCCTGAAAATTATGATGAGTTCTTCAGGAGGGCCTGGGTGTGCCAGAAAATGAAATAAGACTAAATCTCTCAGCCTCTATGCCAATGAGAAGCAACCAAAATGCTCTCCTTGACACATGGGTCACTAAGTTGCTGACACAGGAATTATTTGTTTATTCAACTTCTAATAATGTGCTTACAGAGAAAAGGAGCCAAACTACTGAGCAGATTACATACCATTGTCTAGAGGGACTAGAAACTAGAGGAAAACAAGACATAGGAAAAAGGACAGTCTACATTTAGTGAGTGCTTACTGTATGTCAAAACTCATATGAAGGGCACTGGGTTTGCTCAAAAGTGATAAAAAACAGACACAGTCTTCATATGTAGTGTATGTCGTCATTATTATTTTTGAAAGCAAAAGTTTTCAGCTTCACAGGGGTTCCCAGGTTGTTTTTCATATTGAATATGTCAGATTTGTATCAGATTCTACAAAAGAGTTGAAAAGCATGTCCATCTGGAGGAATAACACTACAACTGGGAAGTGAGGAGATAAGGGAAACTGGGTGTCTCTCTCTCTCTCTCTCTCTCTCTCACACACACACACACACACACACACACACACACTGCATCTAAGGAAATGCAGAGTAGAGAGGAATAAAAAGGACTTTTCCAAAATATGGGATCTTTCAATTTTTATCTGTTGGGCCAGGTTTTCTGAGATAAATCATTAAACATAAATTAAAGTAAATGCAAACTATATGTGAATTCCAATAGCCATAAGCTGTTGTATGACAACAGATGCTAAATATATGAATGGTACATATACATATTCTTAAATTGATTTTTGCTGTGTAGGGCTTTTTTTTTTTTTGTAAATTTGGGAAAATTTAGCATGTCAGTTTAAGGAAATGCATATGATTTCTCCTTTAAGACTCTGAAAAAGCATCTGGGAGCAAAATAATGTTTGTCCTGACCTGCCAAAATCCTGTGGAGATCATCTCGAATCCACATCACATTCCTGAGTACTAATGCTCACACTGGATCTTTTGCATTAGCAGATGTGTGAAAATGCATGTACTCAGAGAATTCCCTCGTGGCTTCACATCTGAAGAAGCTCCTCTGCAGCAGCTACTCCAGCCAAAAGCTGAATGACATTTCCAAGTTAAGTATACCTTCATTTAAGCTAGTGTCTGGAAGAAGAAATTCAACCAAAGGGTTTGTTATCTAGCCTAAAACCAAGAGGAGCCTGGAGCAATGTTAGACAGACTTTCAGGAGACCTTCAATATTCTCCTTCTAATACTCAGGTCATATCAGAGACTCTGGAAACTTTTTCCTTACTTATGTAATAATTTCTAGTAGCCAAATGTTTCCATTATTCAAATGCATCACTGGAGATTCTCTTGTGTGATTTCAGTTGTTATTAAAATTGTAGGAGGGGGCCTGTTCAATACTGTTCCTACTTCACTATTTTGGCTGTGTCAAAGAATAAGCTGAAAATATTAAGGAAACCATACTACATTTGTATACTTTCTTGTAAAATTTCTTTTGTAAAAGCATTTATGAGCCAGGAATGGTGGTGCATAGCTGTAATCCCAGCTACTTGGGAAGCTGAGACAGAAGGATGGTAAGTTCGAGGCCAGCCTCAGCAATTTATGAAGAACCTGTCTCAAAATAAAAAATAAAAAGGGCTGGCTGGTGGTATAGCTCAGTGGTAAAGCATTCCTGGATTCAATCTACAATAAAACAGTAACAACAAAAAGTATTCTGGAACCTTATCAAAATTAACTCAAGCCCATTATAGAAAACCGTGAAAGAACCTTTTTAAAAAATAAAACTACCTATAATCTTACAACTCATTTGCTCTCTTTTCTTTTAGTCTGTCATCCATGAAAAAAATATATATATACACACACACATACACATATATAAATTTGTTCATATGAATACTATGTATATCTGAATACTATAAAAGTTGTACATATCCATGACTATGTCGTTTTTTCCCCACAAAACTGTGCAGTTTTGTGCCCTTCAAAGTTTATTATAGCTGGGCATGTTGGCGCATGCCTGTAATCCCAGCAGCTCAGGAGGCTGAGGAAGGAGGATCATGAATTCAAAGTCAGCCTCAGCTTTGAAAAGTGAGGTGCTAAGCAACTCAGTGAGACCTTGTCTCTAAATAAAATACAAAAAAAGGGGGTTGGGGTTCAATCCCTGGTACCCCAAAAAACAAAATAAAATTTATTATAATGCAAACCAGTGCTCACAAACTTAAGTGTGCAAAAAGCATTAATTAGATAAGGGGGGAGAAAAAGGACATGTAGAAAATTTGTTTCATTTTATTCTGTGATAAAGTCCAAATGGTTATGAATGTCTACATATCAAATAATATAACAGACTCCACACAGCAAAACTAGAGAAATAGACATATTATTAGAATGAGAATTTGCTTCACGTTTTAAGTATACGAGTTTTGTGTGTGCATGTACATGCAAACAAAAAATATCTATGACAGAAAGGACAGATAATTCTTTTTGAAGAGTTATGTTTCACAGAAAAAACCAAAATGGTTCTGAAGCGAATATAAATTTAAAATAGACCTTGTGGCTCATTTATTCTTATTTAAACTTCTATTCTGTGTAGAGAAAGAACAGAAATGTTAGCTACTTGAATATAGAAATGTTTAGATATCCATTGCACAATATTTAAATTTTTTCTGTGAAATTTTTCATAATAGTATTTTGTGAAGTAAATTTACTATTCATTGTCAAGTTAGCAAATATTGCCCTTTATACTTTGAGATATGCTAAAGAATACTTTATTAAAAGTCTAAATCCACTAATATTTTAACCGACATTGCACAAAAGTTCTGAATTAATTTTGAAATACCTGCTATTTAAAAAATGTTCAGCCCGGCACAGTGGTGAACGCCTGTAATACCAGTGGCTGTAGAGGCTGAGGCAGGAGAATTGCAAGACTGAGACCAGCCTCAGGAACTTAGCAAGGTCCTGAGCAACTTAGCAAGACCCTATCTTAAAATAAAAAATAAAAAGGACTGGGGATTTGGTTCATTGATTAAGAGCCCCTGGGTTCAGTCCATGGTATCAAAAAATAAAAAAATTAAAATTAAAAATACTCAGTCTCCTTATTCAGATCATAACATGTTAATTTATGTAAATAATATCTTTCTATCATGGTAGAGATTCCATTTTCTTTACATAGGCTCTTATATTTCTCTTAGGGTCAATCCTAAGTCATTTACATTTTCTATTGCTATCATGAGTGAAATATTCTAAACACTGGACCACATAATTAGTTTTTAGTGGTTTATAGATGTAGTATGGATGTTCTGCATATTTACCAAACATCTGATCAGTTAATAATATCTTTAAGGTTGATACTTTTGGATTTTCTGGGTTAAAACTTTATATTGTGTGTAAATGATGATTCTATAGTATATATCTATGTTTTATACATTATTGCATTGTCTAGAACATTTAAAATAATTATATAATAATGGTTATAGAATGATTGCCTTTCCCATATTTTAGAAGAAATGCTAAAAGTATTTCTAATTAAATACAATGCTGGTTTTGGGTTTAAGATGGCTATTCTTTATTATATTAAGAATGTATCTTTCTATTCCTAGTTATTCCAGAATAACTGATGAATAAATGTTAAAGTTTATCAAATACCCTTTCAACATTGAGATTATTACATTTTGTTATTAGACCAAGAACTACTATACATTACAAGGACAAATTTGATATTATGGGATAAATATTTGGTCATGATAGATAATTCTTTTAATATAATGTGAATTTTGGTTTGTTAGTGTTTTGCTTGGGATTTATAATTCTAAATTTATATCTAAGCTTAATGCATGACTCTGTAGGTTATGTTGTAGGATTTAGTCATTCATTTTTAAAAGCCTTGCTTGGAAGAGATCAGAAAAACCCTGTCTCCATAGGTGTTAAAAAGTTCCTCAATGCTAATGTTATTTATTATGAAACAGGGAAAGGCCACAGCCTGCAAGAACAAAAGGTGAGATAATGGCTTCCACGTCACTTAACCGTCAGCCTTACTTAGTATGAAGTGCTGTGTCTAGAGACTCCCAACCAAGCATCATTGAAGAGTATGTCGAAAATTAGAGTAACTGACAAACATAGGGACTGTCAACCTTTTGGAAGATAACTTAAAAACCATAATAAGTTTTTGTAGTGTTAACATGGAATAAGAAACAAAAATCAAGTTAGAAAAACACACCAAATAGTATACATTTCAAAATCAGCATCAGAATCCTGAGAAGTTAGTCCCTATAATGGCTGAACATTTCTACACCTCAAGTATTTTTTTTTTTTTAGTTGTAGATGAACACAACTTTATTTTATTTATTTATTTTTATGTGGTTCTGAGGATCGAACCCAGTGCCTCACATGTGCTAGGCAAGAGCTCTACCTCTGAGCTACACTCCCAGCCCCTCTACACCTCAAGTTTGCCTATGGTTTTGCTGGTCTCAATGAGAGCTCACACTCTCTATCCCAAGGAAGAGGAAGGGAGTGTAGTAAGAAACTTTCAGATAGTAACTGCTTATCACAGGGCAAACTCTGGGATCCTTACCACCTACATCCTCATCACCCACATCAAAGCTAAGTGGGAGTCTAGATTCCCCACCTCAAGAGATACCCTGTTCATGGATAGGCAGAACTAACATCATCAAAATGGCGATATTACCAAAAGTTCTCTATAAGTTCAATGCTATCCCAATCAGAATCCCAACAGCATTTCTTGTAGAAATAGATAAAACAATCAGGAAATTCATATGGAATAATAAAAGACCCAGAATAGCAAAAACAATGCTAAGCAGGAAGTGTGAATCAGGTGGTATAGCGATACCAGACTTCAAACTATACTACAGAGCAATAGTTGCAAAAACAGCATGGTACTGGTACCAAAACAGGCGAGTGGACCAATGGTACAGAATAGAAGACACAGTAACCAATCCACAAAACTACAACTATCTTATATTTGATAAAGGGGCTAAAAGCATGCAATGGAGGAAGGATAGCATCTTCAACAAATGGTGCTGGGAAAACTGGAAATCCATTTGCATCAAAATGAAACTGAATCCCTTTCTCTCGCCATGCACAAAAGTTAACTCAAAATGGATTAAGGAGCTCGATATTAAATCAGAGACACGGCGTCTGATAGAAGAGAAAGTCGGCTATGATCTACATACTGTGGGGTCAGGCTCCAAATTCCTCAATAGGACACCCATAGCGCAAGAGTTAACAACCAGAATCAACAAATGGGACTTACTCAAACTAAAAAGTTTTTTCTCAACAAAAGAAACAATAAGAGAGATAAACAGGGAGCCTACATCCTGGGAACAAATCTTTACCCCACACACTTCAGATAGAGCCCTAATATCCAGAGTATACAAAGAACTCAAAAAATTAGATAATAAGATAACAAACAACCCAATCAACAAATGGGCCAAGGACCTGAACAGACACTTCTCAGAGGAGGACATACAATCAATCAACAAGTACATGAAAAAAGCTCACCATCGCTAGCAGTCAGAGAAATGCAAATCAAAACCACCCTAAGATACCATCTCACTCCAGTAAGATTGGCAGCCATTAAGAAGTCCAACAACAACAAGTGCTGGCGAGGATGCGGGGAAATGGGTACACTTGTTCATTGTTGGTGGGACTGCAAAATGGTGCAGCCAATTTGGAAAGCAGTGTGGAGATTTCTTGGAAAGCTGGGAATGGAACCACCATTTGACCCAGCTATTCCCCTTCTCGGTCTATTCCCTAAAGACCTAACAAGAGCATGCTACAGGGATACTGCTACATCGATGTTCATAGCAGCACAATTCACGATAGCAAGATTGTGGAACCAACCTAGAAGCCCTTCAATAGATGAATGGATTAAAAAAATGTGGCATCTATACACAATGGAGTATTACTCTGCATTAAGAAATGACAAAATCATAGAATTTGGAGGGAAATGGATGGCATTAGAGCAGATTATGCTAAGCGAAGCTAGCCAATCCTTAAAAAACAAATGCCAAATGTCTTCTTTGATATAAGGGGAGTAACCAAGGACAGGGTAGAGAGGAAGAGCTGGAGAAGAAGATTAACATTAAACAGGGATGATAGGCGGGAGGGAAAGGGAGAGTTAAGGGAAATTGCATGGAATTGGAAGGTGAGCCTCAGGGTTATACACAATTACATATAAGAGGAAAGGAGGAGTAGGATAAAAATTATATAAGTGGAAGAAACGATTTTTAGTAGAGGGGGAGGAGAGAGAGAAGGGGAGGGGAGGGGAGGGGAGGGGAGGGGAGGGGGGATAGTGGAGAATGGGATAGACAGCAGAATACATCAGTCACTAGAAAGGCAATTTATAAATCAATGGAAATGTAACTGATGTGACACAGCAATCTGTATACGGGGGTAAAAATGGGAGTTCATAACCCACTTGAATCAATCTGTGAAATATGGTATATTAAGAACTATGTAATGTTTTGAACAACCAACAATAAAATATTATAAAAAAAAAAAAAAAAAGAGGTACCCAACATCCCTAGTGGAGCGGTGTTAGGAAAGGCCAAGTAGAGAGCCGGGAGTTTCATCCCTGCCTCTGGTAACACACACACACTCATGTAGTGCCAGTGCAGAACTAACAGGGAGCCTGTGTTTCCACCTGCACTTGGCAAGAAAGAGGCACCCTTTCTCCTGACTCAAGTGCTAGCTGAAAGAGGCCTAGGGGAGAGCCCTCCTTGAACTGTGACCACCTCAGTGTAGTGGTAATGATGTCACCTCTGCTACCCTCTCAGTGGGGTACAAGAAGTCACATCTATGGCTAGGAGTAATCTGACTTTTGGTGGAAATAGTTATTAGGTAAGGAACCTGGACTTCTACCTCTCCCAGGCAGAAATGGAAGAACACTCCACTTTTCTGGCCATGAAGGTGTCAAGAAGGTAGTACAACTGAAGGGTTGAAAAAGATCCAAATATACGCAAATGGCCAGGTTTCAACCGAAAATGACTCAACACATTTAGATCCAAGAAGATATCAAACCTCATGAAAAAGATACATTTAATAGAGACAAACACCAAAATGCCAGAGATGTCAAAATTATCTGATTAAGATTTAAAAGAAGCCATGGTTAAAAAAAAAAAAAAGGTCTCGATGCTCAATTAAAGACATGATAGAAACACAAGCAAGAAAAATGGAAAAAAAATTAACTATGAGCTGTGATAATGATGTGACATAGTAAGTTCACCAGTTGTAACAAATGTACTACCCCGATGGGGATGTTGATAATGTGGAAGTCTATGCATGTGTGGGGGTGAGGGGATATGGGAAATTTCTGTATTTTCTGCTTATTTTGCTGTGAACCTAAAGCTGCACAAAATAAATCTATGGATAGTCCATTTTTTAAAAATGAAAAGTCTCAGCCAAGAAAGAATCTTAGCAAAGAGAAAATATAAAGAAAATCAAAGGGAATTTTTAGAACTGAAAAATACAATAACCAAATTAAAAATTTAAGAGAGCCTTATGTGGTAGTGGGTGTAGTAGTCTCAGCACTTGGGAGGCTGAGGTATGAGGACTGACAGAAGCCAAGAATTCAAGGCTAATCTGGGTAATATAACAAGACTGGGCTCAAAAAAATAAATAAATAAAAGCAAGCTAAGTAGTAGACTAGAGAGAAAATAGAAAGAATTAGTAAAGAGAAAATAGAAATTAGTCAATAGAATGAAAAAACTAACAGTGTAAGGGATCTACTGAATCATACTGAGAGGTCTAACATATTAGTCATTTTAGGCATGGAAGGAGATAGGAAAATACAGGTCAAAAAAGCACTAGAGGGCTGAGGGTTGCAGCTCAGTGGTAGAGTGCTCACCTAGCATGCATGAGGCACTGGGGGTTCGATCCTCAGCACCACATAAAAATAAAATAGAGATATTGTGTCCACCTAAAACTAAAAAAGTAAATATTAAAAAAAAGCACTAGAAAAATAATGGTTGAAAATAACCTAAATTTGACAGTGGAGACAGAATAGCATATTAAAGAAACTGAGTGGACCCTAAAGAGAATACTCCCAAAGAAATCAACTAAAAGACATATCTGAATTAAAACTCCTGAAAACTAAAGACAAAAGAAAAAATCTTGAAGGCAGTGAATGAAAAATAACACTTTATGGCGGGGAGTTGGGGTGGTGGGGGACACACTGAATGACATTAGATTTCTCACCAGAAAACAGAATAAAAGGAAGTGATGCAATATATTTTTTATGTTTTATTTTTAATTGACATGTAATAATTATACATACTGTGGAGTATAGTTTGATGTTTCAATACAACACTGTTTTTTGTTGTTGTTTGTTTTTTTTGACTACTAAAAGAAAAGAGCTGTCAACCATAAATCCTATATGCAGACAAATTATCCTTCAGGGATGAAGGGAAAATTAATACATTCTCAGATGAAGAAAAACTAGGAGAATGTATTGCTAGTACACTTGCTCTAAAAGAACAAGTAAAGGAAATTCTCCTAATCAAAAAACTTCAAACACACACACAAACAAAAAAGCACATAACCTTGGGATGTTAGGTAGGAGGAAAAAACAAGGTTAAGCAAAAATACGGGTAAATATACTAGACTTCTCCTCTACAGGCTTCTAAGTATACATGAGAGCTAAGGCAAAAACTGTAACACTCTCTAGTGTGGTTCTAAATATATGTAATTTTTAAGATTATTATATTATAAATAGGGATACTAAAGGGAAACAGAGAGGGAAGGCTTCACTCAAACTGGTAGAATAACGGTTAACTGTGTTAAGATACATATATGTACATAATATAATACACATAGCTTAACCATTAATAAAACTATATAAAGAAATACAACAAAATAAAAACATAATTAAAAAATACTGTACAGAAAAACAAACATTCTATGGGCCAGGGATGCAGCTCAGAGGTAGAGTGTTTTTCTACTATGTGTGAGGGTTCCATCCTGAGCACCACAAAAAACAAACAAACAAAAAAACACCACAGTAGTTAAGTCAAAATGAAATTCTACACAATGTTTAACAACCCACAGGAAAGCAGGGAAAGAAAACTACAGCAAACAACTAGATAATAAAAAAAATAAATAAAATGGTGGACTTCAGTCCTAATATGTTATTTATCACATTCAATGTAAATGGCCTACAAACACTAATTAAAAAACAAATACTGGAAGAATGTGTTTAAAATGACTCATATATAAGGATACTCAATTAAAACATAACAATATAGAATGAGTAAAAGTAAAATGTTCAAAAAAGATATACTATTCAAATGTCTCCAAAGGAAACCATATGTAGTTATCTTAATATAAGATAAATTTGAAAGCAAAGAAAATTACTGGAGAGGAACATTATATAATTATGAGAAAGTATAAAAAGAAAACAATAATCCTAAATATGTATGCACCAAACAATGAATCTACAAAATATATGAAGCAAAACCAGACAGAACTGAAACAAAGAGATACTCAGGTCCACAATATTGTTGGAAAGTTCAACAAGCCTCTCTCAAAAGTTGAATATCTCAAATATTTTGGTAGGAATATAAAATTATAGCCATTATAGAAAAAAGTTTTGCAGCTTCTTGAAAAATTAAACATATAATTACAATGTGACCACATGGATATGAAAACTTTTATGCACAAGAAAACCTGTATGTGATTGCTCAAGGCAACTTTACTTGAAATAGTTATAACCTGGAAATAATCATAATGTCTTACAATAGATGAGTAGTTATATAAACAGTGGTACATCCATATCACAGAATACTACACAGCAATAAAAAGGAAACATTTTTTGTGGGAGTGCTAGAGATTGAACCCAGGCCCTTACATATGCTATGCACACATTCTACCACATAGTTACAACCCCAACCAAAAAGAAACCACTCATATCTAACAACTTAGATTGACCTCAAGAGCTTATGATAATTTTTTTTAAAAAGGCAATATCAAAAGGTCACACGTTATGCTCTGATTTCATTTATTTCACATTCTCAACATGACAAAATTATAGAGATGGAGAACAAAGGCTGCCATATATTAAAGATGGTGAGAAGGGAACTGTGTGGCTACAAGATGTGGTATAAGAAAGTTATCTGTGGCGATGTATAAGTTTATATTTTGATTGTGGTGGTAGTTATATGAAGCTATATATGTGCTAAGATAATGAGCAAGTATATGTACTTTAGCCCAACATCAATTTTTCTTTCTTTCTTTTGTGGGGATGGGGAACTGGGGATTAAACCCTGGGGTACTTTACCACTGAGCCACATTACCAGCCTTTTTTAACTTTTTAAAAAATTTTTAAGTGGACACAATATCTTTATTTTACATTTATATGGTGCTGAAAATCAAACTCAGTGTCTCAAGCATGCTAGGCAAGCGCTGTGCCACTGAGCCACAACCCCAGTCCTCACCAGCCTTTTTTATCTTTAATTTTGAGACATCTTGCTAGGTTGCTGAGGCTTGCCTTCAACTTGGGATCCTCCTTCCTCAGCCTCCTAAGTCTCTAGGACTAAAGGTATGCAACATTGTACCAATGTCAATTTTCTTTTGCTTTTGTAAAATATGGAAGTGGGACAATAACTTTGCCCAGTAAGTGTATTCTATACATTGGAAACATTAGGCAGGATTAGAAGCTTCCTAGATTACTTTTTTCAGACTCCACTTAGACAAGATGGCTCAACATAAGAAACACAATGATTTTCTCACCTATAGCAGTAAAAACATCAGTTTGTAAGTATAAATAACCACTGTATAGGAAGCAGTGGGTGTCACTGAGAGAGCTTGAGCCTGATGTTGAAGGAACCTTACAAAGTCACCTAAGGGCTGGTGAGGCACTTCCACACTAAGCCGTCTCCTGTACTAAACCTTATACAGGGCTGACTCCTTAAAATAGAGGATGGTTACATAATTTGTGGAACATACATACACAACTGCAAACAATATAGTAATTAAAAACTGACATGAAAGGATGCTCATGATATACAGAGTGAAAGCAGAAACACACATATATACAAAAGGTTTGTCTAAAGATAACTTTGAATTTCCTCCTTCCTTTTTATATATTCTGTTTTCTTTTTTAATTGATTTTATTATTTTTTTAAACACATGACAACAGTGGAATGCATTACAATCCTTATTACACATATGGAGCACAATTTTTCCTATCTCTGTGTATAAAGTATGTTCACATCGATTTATGCCATTATACGTGTACTATTTTGCATTACAATTCTTAATACACATATATACCACAATTTTTCATATCTCTCTTTGTATATAAGGTATGTTGACACCCAATTCAAATCTTCATACATGTACTTTGTATAAGGATGACCATCACATTCCACCATCCTTACTTTCCCCTTCCCCCCCACACCTCTTCCCTATCTAGAATTAATCTAATCTTCCCATGCTCTCCCTTTCTATATATTTTTACGAAGCTGTTTCTAAAACAACAAAGCAATGGTAAATTAATACTTTTTCATTGTTCAACATTGTTTCCAAAATATCAGACAAGAATAACAGAGGGGGATAAAAAATTATCTTGGCTCACAGTATCAGAGGTCTCAGTCCACAGACAACTGACCCATTCCATTGCTTTGAGACCAAGTGAGGCAGCACATCACACTGAGAGGGCATGGCTTAGGGAAACTGGCCCCTTCACAGCAGCAAGTGAGAGCAAGGGAAAGGAGCCACTGGGCAGATGCACCCTTCCAGAGCAGGTTCCCAATGACACGCCTCCTCCAGCCACGCCCCACTTTTGTAAGGTTCTAACCCAGTCAGTCCATTCAAACTAGGATGGACTGACTAGGTTACAGCTCTCACAAGCCCATCATTCTACCTTGGAACATGCCTGAATTTTTTTGATGGGACACCTCATATCTAAGCCATAACAAACACCAATAGGAATTCTTAAAAACTATAAAATGAAATGACTCTTCTTTCCCAAATAAAGCTTTGCATTCCTGTTCTTTTTTGTTGCTGTTTGTTTCAACATATATACAAAACATTTGCAATTTTACCATTTTTAAGAATGTAATTCAGCAGGAAGTGAGTAAGCCGCTCCGTGCTCCGCGCGGCCGCACCCGCAGCGTATGTTGCCGCGTCTTAAAAGAAGAAGTAAAGATCATTAAAGGAGATCTATCGACAAAGACTCAGCACCGTGTCAAGAAAGGGGCCTAGGTGGAGTGAATCCGCCACAACTCCAGCCAAGGTGGAGTGAGTCCATCACGACTTCAGCGCGAGCAGTAAGGCTGCAGCCCCCAAGCTGCCCAGCTCCCTCGGCCCCTTCTCCTTCTCCTCTCTGCCTTTCCGCTTTGCTTCTCCCCTGCCGTCTCTCCTCCCACGCTCACTCCCTAAATCTAGATCTCAATTTCTTTCCCCCACCCCGCCCGCTCTCCCGCATGTCCAGTACCCGGCCAGTGCGGGCCCTGAGGCGCTGCCTCCCCTCCCCCAGCCCGCACCCCCTCCCCGGGGGGTCCCGAAGGCCACACCTGGGCCGCCGAGGCTGCCGCCGCCGCTTCCGGCGGAGCACCAAAGAGCAGACTCTTCACCGCACGAGTGAGCTGCCGAGTAAAATGGAACAGCTGATAAGATGAGTGACAATTTAAAATCTAAGTGATCCAACATGGCGGCGGACACGGAGAGATCAAGTCTCTAACCCCTTCAGCTGCGCGAGCATAGGGAGAAGTAAACTGTCAAAATACTGTTCGCTCAGGACCACTAGGCACTGTTGAGCTGAAGGGGATCCTGGGCGAACAGTCTGCCCTTCTCAGAACACACCGAGCCCGGATTGGACTGCATTCTAGTTCTGGTTCGCCTGCTTCTCGTGACTCAGCACTAATGATCCCGCTGAAATAACTAGTTGGCCCACCTGAACTCACAGAGGTAAAAGCCAATTGAGCACGATAGTCTGACCCAGGGTATCGCTCCCACCAGGGCTGACAACAGAGGTCCCTTGCACCAGCTACCAGGGGAGTTGCTACCTAAGGGCAAACAAATTCGCTGGGGGTCCTCAGCCCCAAGCCCTACAAACTTAGGGTCTGAGGGAGGCAAACAGAAAGGGTGTGCCCAGGCATCCATGGAAACAGGGCTCCCAGGAGCAGCAGACCCGGCGTGTAGCCAGTATTGTGGTGAGCGTCACAGGTGAGCGGGGCCTGGCTTCAGGAACCACAAGAGAAGGCCCTAGGCACTCAGGATTGGAGACCCGCACAGTCTGGGAAGAAGAGCTGAGGCACAGTGATTGGTTCCCACCCATCAAGAAGAGAAGCCTGGCCCAGTGGGCATAGCTCCACCTACTAGAAGAGAAGTTAATTGAGCTCTATGACTGCATTTATTATTATTATTATTATTTTTAATGATTATTATTGGTATTTTTTTAATTTTATTTTCACTTTTTGTTGTTGATGTTGTTGTTCTTTAACTTTCTTATTAATGGTTTCAATTTTTTTAATTCTTTTTATTCTATTATTATTACTATTATTTTTTAAACTTTAATTTCCATTTGTTTATTATCATAATTTTTTTTGTTTTAAATTTTTATTTTTTCATTTTTTTTTCTTTCTTTTCACTTTTTTCTTTTGTCTTTTCATTTCTTTTCAATTTTCTTATTCCCCCTTTCTTGAATTCTACCTGCCTACACTCACTCTCTTTAGTGACTTCTTCCCTTCCCTTCTAATATCTCTCCTCCCAAGCATCAAATAAATTTATAAGAGTAAACAGTAACTCAGCAGTCAAACAGAACAAGAAGTATCATGAGCATAAAAAAGCAAGGAAGAAAAGGAGTACAAACAATGAAGGACAGCCTAAATATTCAGGAGGACCTAGAGTCATCAGAAAAATGGCCATATAAAGAACTCAAGGAACACCTTAGACAGATGGAAAGGAACCTTAAAGATCACATTGAAAATGAATTACATAAACAGATAAAAGAAGAAGTTAAGCATCTTTATCAGGAGATAGAGATTATAAAAAAAATCAAACAATAATTCTAGAAATGAAGGAAATGATAAACCAAATTAAAAACTCAATCGAGAGTATCACTAACAGAGTGGAGCAAGTAGAAGCCAGAACGTCAGATAATGAAGACAAAATATATCATCTTGAAAAGAGTCTAGCCAACTCAGATAGGCTGGTAAAAAATCACGAGAAAAACATCCAAGAGTTATGGGATAACTTAAAAAAACCAAACTTATGAGTCATCGGGATAGAGGAAGGTACAGAGATTCATACCAAGGGAATGAGTAACCTGCTGAATGAAATAATTACAGAAAACTTTCCAGAAATAAAAACAGAAACAGATATACAAATTGTAGATGCATACAGGACACCGAGCACACAAAATCACAGTAGACCAACGCCAAGACACATTGTTATGAAGATATCCAATATACAGAACAAAGAGAAAATATTAAAAGCTACAAGAGAAAAGAGGCAGATTACATTTAGGGGTAAACCAATAAGGTTAACAACGGATTTTTCATAACAGACGCTGAAAGCGAGAAGATCCTGGAACAACGTATTTCAAACACTGAAAGACAATGGATGCCAACCAAGAATTCTGTATCCAGCAAAATTAAGCTTCAGATACGACAACGAAATAAAAATCTTTCATGATAAACAAAAGCTAAAAGAATTTGTAGCCAGAAAACCAGCATTGCAAAGCGTCTTGAGCAAAACTCTACACGAGGAAGAAATGAAAAACAATAACCAAAACCATCAGTGGGAAGTGCCTCGGTAAAGACAGAGGACGGGGGGAAAGCTAATCATGGAGAAACAAACTAAATTAGAAAAAAAAAAAGAGATAAATAATCAAACATGGCAGGAAGTACAAACCATATATCAATAGTAACTCTAAACGTTAATGGCTTAAACTCTCCAATAAAGCCACATAGGCTGGTAACATGGATTAAAAAAACAAATCCAACAATATGCTGCCTCCAGGAGACACATCTGATTGGAAAAGACATACACAGGCTCAAGGTAAAAGGTTGGGAAAAAATATACCACGCACACGCTCCTCGTAAGCACGCAGGGGTGGCCATTCTCATATCGAATAAAATCGACTTCAAGACTAAGTTAATCAAAAGGGATAAGGAAGGACATTATATACTGTTAAAAGGAACCATTCACCAACAAGACATAACAATTATCAATATTTATGCACCAAATAATGGCGCTGCGACTTTCATAAAACAAACTCTCCTGAAGTTCAAGAATCAAATAGACGACAACACAATAATCATGGGTGACTTCAACACACCTCTCTCACCATTGGACAAATCCTCCAAACAAAAGTTGAATAAAGAAACTATTGACCTCAATATCACAATCAATAACCTAGACTTAACTGACATATATAGAATATATCAACCATCATCAAATGGATATACTTTTTTCTCAGCAGCACATGGATCCTTCTCAAAAATAGACCATATATTATGCCATAGGGCAACCCTCAGTAAATATAAAGGTGTGGAGATAATACCATGCATTTTATCAGATCATAATGGAATGAAACTGGAAATCAATGATAAAAGAAGGAAGGAAAAATCCTACATCACATGGACAATGAACAATACATTACTGAATGATCAATGGGTTACAGAAGACATAAAGGAGGAAATCAAAAAATTCTTAGAGATAAATGAAAATACAGACACAACATATCGGAATCTATGGGACACAATGAAAGCAGTTTTAAGAGGGAAATTCATCGCCTGGAGGTCATTCCTCAAAAATAGGAAAAACCAACAAATAAATGAGCTCACACTTCATCTCAAAGCCCTAGAAAAGGAAGAGCAAAACAATAGCAAATGTAGCAGAAGGCAAGAAGAATTAATTAAAATCAGAGCAGAAATCAATGAAATTGAAACAAAAGAAACTATTGAAAAAATTAACAAAACAAAAAGTTGGTTCTTTGAAAAAATAAACAAGATCGACAGACCCTTAGCCATGGTAACGAAGAGAAGAAGAGAGAGAACTCAAATTACTAACATACGAGATGAAAAAGGCAATATCACAACAGATGCTACAGAAATATAGAAGACAATTAGAAATTACTTTGAAAACCTATATTCCAATAAAATAGAAGATAGTGAAGACATTGATAAATTTCTTAGGTCATATGATTTGCCCAGACTGAGTCAGGAGGATACACACAATTTAAACAGACCAATATCAATGGATGAAATAGAAGAAGCCATCAAAAGACTACCAACCAAGAAAAGCCCAGGACCAGATGGGTATACAGCGGAGTTTTACAAAACCTTTAAAGAAGAATTAATACCAATACTTTTCAAGTTATTTCAGGAAATAGAAAAAGAGGGAGCTCTTCCAAATTCATTCTATGAGGCCAACATCACCCTGATTCCGAAACCAGACAAAGACACCTCAAAGAAAGAAAACTACAGACCAATATCTCTAATGAACCTAGATGCAAAAATGCTCAATAAAATTCTGGCGAATCGAATACAAAAACACATCAAAAAAATTGTGCACCATGATCAAGTAGGATTCATCCCTGGGATGCAAGGATGGTTCAATATACGGAAATCAATAAATGTTATTCACCACATCAATAGACTTAAAGATAAGAACCATATGATCATCTCGATAGACGCAGACAAAACATTTGACAAAGTACAGCATCCCTTTATGTTCAAAACATTAGAAAAACTAGGGATAACAGGAACTTACCTCGACATTGTAAAAGCTATCTATGCTAAGCCTCAGGCTAGCATCATTCTGAATGGAGAAAAATTGAAGGCATTCCCTCTAAAATCTGGAACAAGACAGGGATGCCCCCTATCACCACTTCTATTCAATATAGTTCTCGAAACACTGGCCAGAGCAATTAGACAGACGAAAGAAATTAAAGGCATAAAAATAGGAAAAGAAGAACTTAAATTATCACTATTTGCAGATGACATGATTCTATACCTAGAAGACCCAAAAGGGTCTACAAAAAAACTACTAGAACTAATAAATGAATTCAGCAAAGTGGCAGGATATAAAATCAACACACATAAATCAAAGGCATTTCTGTATATCAGTGACACAACTTCTGAAACGGAAATGAGGAAAAACACTCCATTCACAATATCCTCAAAAAAAATAAAATACTTGGGAATCAACCTAACAAAAGAGGTGAAAGACCTATACAATGAAAACTACAGAACCCTAAAGAGAGAAATAGAAGAGGATCTTAGAAGATGGAAAAATATACCTTGTTCATGGATAGGCAGAACTAACATCATCAAAATGGCGATATTACCAAAAGTTCTCTATAGGTTCAATGCAATGCCAATCAAAATCCCAATGGCATTTCTTGTAGAAATAGATAAAGCAATCATGAAATTCATATATAAAAACAAAAGACCCAGAATAGCAAAAACAATTCTAAGCAGGAAGTGTGAATCAGGTGGTATAGCGATACCAGATTTCAAACTATATTACAGAGCAATAGTAATAAAAACAGCATGGTACTGGTACCAGAACAGGCGGGTGGACCAATGGTACAGAATAGAGGACACAGAGACTAATCCACAAAGCTACAACTATCTTATATTTGATAAAGGAGCCAAAAACATGCAATAGAGAAAGGATAGCATCTTCAACAAATGGTATTGGGAAAACTGGAAATCCATATGCAACAAAATGAAAGTGAATCCCCTCCTCTCGCCATGCACAAAAGTCAACTCAAAGTGGGTCAAGGAGCTAGATATCAAATCAGAGACTCTCCGTCTGATAGAAGAAAAAGTTGGCTCCGATCTACATATTGTGGGGTTGGGCTCAAAATTCCTTAATAGGACACCCATAGCACAAGAGTTAATAACAAGAATCAACAAATGGTAATTTCTTAAACTGAAAAGTTTTTTCTCAGCAAGAGAAACAATAAGAGAGGTAAATAGGGAGCCTACATCCTGGGAACAAATCTTTACTCCTCACACTTCAGATAGAGCCCTAATATCCAGAGTATACAAAGAACTCAAAAAATTAGACAATAAGATAACAAATAACCCAATCAACAAATGGGCCAAGGACCTGAACAAACACTTCACAGAGGAGGACATACAATCAATCAATAAGTACATGAAAAAATGCTCACCATCTCTAGCAGTCAAGGAAATGCAAATCAAAACCACCCTAAGATACCACCTCACCCCAGTAAGATTGGCAGCCATGATGAAGTCAAACAACAATGAGTGCTGGCGAGGATGTGGGGAAAAGGGTACTCTTGTACACTGCTGGGGGGACTGCAAATGGGTGCGGACAATTTGGAAAGCAGTATGGAGATTCCTGGGAAAGCTGGGAATGGAACCACCATTTGACCCAGCTATTGCCCTTCTCGGACTATTTCCTGAAGACCTTAAAAGAGCATACTACAGGGATACTGCCACATTGATGTTCATAGCAGCACAATTCACAATTGCTAGACTGTGGAATCAACCCAGATGCCCTTCAATAGATGAATGGATAAAAAAAAAAATGTGGCATTTATACACCATGGAGTATTACGCAGCACTAAAAAATGACAAAATCACGGAATTTGCAGGGAAATGGATGGCACTAAAGCAGATTATGCTTAGCGAAGCTAGCCAATCCCTAAAAAACAAATACCAAATGTCTTCTTTGATATAATGAAAGCAACTAAGAACAGAACAGGGAGGAAGAGCAGGAAGAAAAGATTAACATTAAACAGAGACATGAGGTGGGAGGGAAAGGGAGAAAAAAAGGGAAATTGCATGGAAATGGAGGGAGACCCTCATTGTTATACAAAATTACATATAAGAGGTTATGAGGGGAATGGGATAACAAACATGGAGGGAAATGAATTACAGTAGATGGGGTAGAGAGAGAAGATGGGAGGGGAGGGGAGGGGGGATAGTAGAGGATAGGAAAGGTAGCAGAATACAACAGTCACTAATATGGCAGTATGTAAAAATGTGATGTGTAACCGATGTGATTCTGCAATCTGTATTTGGGGTAAAAATGGGAGTTCATAACCCACTTGATTCTAATGTATGAAATATGATATGTCAAGAGCTTTGTAATGTTGTGAACAACCAATAAAAAAAAGAATGTAATTCACTGAATGTGAATACATTTACAATATTGGGCAATTATCACTTTTATTTATTCCTAAAACTTTTAAATCACCTCAGGAATTCTGTAATTTATTAAGCAGTAATTCTCAATTCCCATTTTCCCCAACCTCTAGTAATCTCTAATCTATTTTCTGTCCCCATAAATTTGCCCATTGTATATATTATATATGTGCAATCACAATACTTGTCCTCTGGCTTCTGACTTATTTAATTCAGCAAAACATTTCTAAAGTTCATCTACATTATATAAATATTAGAACTTCTTCCTTTTTTATGGCTTAATTATTTTTTTAATTCATGTTCTGTTTATTCAATATCTATTGATAGACATTTGGGCTGTTTCCACATTGCAGCTATTGTAAATAAAACTGCAATGAACACTGTCACTCAAGTTGCTGATTTCAATTATTTTTGGTTATTTACCTAAGAGTCAAACAGTTGGGTCATATAAGAACTGTTTAGTTTTTAGTAATTGCCAAGATGTTGTGTACTGTGGCTACAACATTTGACATTCCCATCATCATAACAGATGATTACTCTTTATAGTTTACCAACTAGAAATCCTTAAAGGAAAAAAATAAAAATAAAAAAATCCCAGAATCAGGGGAGCAAGAATAAAGGAAGGAAATGAGGAACATCATGCTGAGCTGAAAGGAGCATAAATTGGTACTATGTGACCAAAAGCAATCTGGCAATATTTAAATATAAAGTGATTTACAAAATACATATTCTGGGGCGGGGGTTGTAGCTCAGTGGTAGAGTGCTTGCCTAGCATGTGTGAGGCACTGGGTTCCATTCTCAGCACCACATAAAAATAAAATAAAGGTCCACTGACTATTTTTAAAAGTATACATATTCTGATCCCAGAATTTCCCCTTTTAGGAACTGATTCTAAACAAATAATTGAAGATGACCACAAAGATTTATATGGTTGAAAATAAAAACTAGATAGAGCCTAAAAGTATAATGAGAAAACACTAGACAAATAAATGATTCAGCTGCCATTTAAATATCTCTTTTTCAAAAATCATTAATGAATTGAAGGAAATTTGATGATAAATGAGGCAAGTTTCAAAATATTACTGTTATCAATTTAAGAAAATATTTTATAAAGAAAAGTCATATACCATAATGTCACACTGTATCTGTGGAATGAAACTGGTGATTACATTTTATTCTTTATGCTTTTCTGCATTTTCCCAAACTTCTATAATGAAAATACACACACACACACACACACACACAAAATACACCTTATACATACAATCAAGACGATTTTTAAAAATGAAACCCCAATATATGAAAAATGAACTCAATCAAACCAGACTATCTCCTTTCTTTCTCAAAATATACCAGCACTCTCTTCCACCTTCTCTTTCCTCCACCCCCCACTGAAACCAAGAGGCTTATGAATTCTGCAGGTTTTCCTCTAGTGTCAGCAGAGTCACAGCTTTTCATGGGTTTGGCTTTCTAGCCACACTCCACTTAAGTTTTATTGAAAACCTCACAAATGAAAGTAGGCTCCTCCCAAGTTCTTCTGTGATCACTTGGTTTAAAAGAATTAAAGGTCTAAGGAAAGCAGAGTTCAGGTTTTGGGGTAAACCACCTGAGAGGAAAAGTGGGCTGGCACAGGGCACTTGTCCAAACTACTATGCCCTGCAGCTGGGCAGTTTTCAGTGAACGTAAGTGGAGAATATTTAAATAGCACCCGATTTACTTTTTATTTTCATACAAAGGGAGGGCTAAAGGAGGTGGAGGTACAGATATGGCTACAATAAAAGCCACAGCTGAGCCAAGAGCAGGGAGCAAATCCACGGAGGTTACCTGAAATATGTATTCTACAGTTTGTGATGATAAAAAGCTTCACAACTTTCTCAGTTTTGAACTATTCCTAGATTGTAACACAAGCTGGTACCTACTTGGACCACAAGGACACTACTTGCTTTGACCAGGAAATTCTTTTTTTTTTTAGTTTTTAGTTTTAGGTGGACAAATCTTTATTTTATTTTTATGTGGTGCTGAGAATCGAACCCAGTGTCTGACACATGCTAGGCAAGCACACTACCACTTGAGCCACATCCCCAGTTTCATTGACCAAGAAATTCTTATGCTTTGTACAGCAGTTATTTGTAGAACCATCAGAAGCTTAGGTCTTGGGGGTCTACTTTAAGAATGTTCTGCTCCAGGGCTGCACAGAGGCACTCTGCTAAGCAAACCATAGATTAAAGTTTTAAGTATTATTTTTTTAAGGAGAGAGGAATTATTTTTCATTTCTTTAAAGCATTGAGAACAAGAGTTTGCTTTTAATAATTTTCTTAGAAAAATACAGATGCTTATTACAATGAGTCCTTTAATTAAGCAGAGTACATAGGGATAATGCAGAAAATCTTTACTGGTGTGTAATGTGGAGTCCAGGGTGCTAGTATGAATCCTGAGTAAATGAGACTGCCAGGTGATATAATAAATGATACAAGATGAGATTAGTACAGATCAAAAAGACATAGATCCCAATATCTCCAAGGCTGCCTCATAATTATGGATGTTCTAAAGCATTTTTTCTATGTTCTACAATGAAACACAATCCTGTGGTATTTCATAACTTTCATTCCAATTGAAAAAATTTCTTTATCCAGTTATACAAGATGAAAAAGTCCTATAGACCTGGTTTTCTTTGTTTCTTTTAAATAAAAGTAGAAAATTGTGTCTTAATTATTCTTTGCTCAATGTCTTGCCTCCTAGACGCCTATAATAAAACTCTTAGCATCTTTGCTGACATGAATGTGTGGGTGGGGAGGTGGAGTGGAAGAGAGGACATCAAGCCCACCCAACTCCTGGAATTTCTACAAAAAAGACACAACTTTCCAAGTGAAATAGTCATTTTGGTAAATGAAACCATTTGTAAAACTTTAGAGAAGCTTTTTGTTTCATTCCAATGTATCATAAGAAAAATCCACACTGTGCTCTAAAAGCCTATAAAGCTTTGGTTTAGAGAAAGGTCAACAAGAGCTAAAACCACTAATGTCATACTTTACAAAGCAAGAATAGTGGGCAGTAGTGCCTCAACACTTCCAGGATCCCAATGAGAAGTCTCATGGAGGCTAAAAACTATCTGCCAAATTCATGCCAAGAACAAACTTTTAAAGCCAGTGACACACTCTGTGCATATATGGCTTGGTACAAAAATACTACCATGCTCAGCATCCTTATGATAGTCTTTCCCTTACAGAGGTGAAACAGCGTTATCCAAACAGGAAGAGAGACCCAAGAAGGATTGAGAAACAGAAGACATACTGAAACAGAAAGAACCAAGTCAGATGAAGAGAGTCAAAACCAAATTTAAACAGCCGTTTGACATGATCAGGACAGTGATGTGCAGCACTGGCAACCGAATGGCTTCATTTGTTTACTTGATTTTGGCTGAGAACGATGTATTTACTTTTAAAAACAAATATGATGGAAGCTGAGGATATAGCTCAGTAGGCAGAGTGCTTGCCTAGCATGCTCAAGGTTCTGGGTTCAATCCCCAGTACTACCACCAAAAAAAAAAAAACAACCCATCAAATATGACTAAATAAGACACAAATAATCCATTTGAGCAGAATATTTTTAAGGCCCTTCTTTCAAGGAGAAGCCGCTTGGGAGTTAATTCCTGTTCCTTAGTCCAGACAAACACTCCATAATTTCAGGTCAGCACAGGTTCCTTGAGTGAAAAAATGTCAACATATTTCTTACTAACTTACATCAATGAATGCCTTTCCCTTAAAGGATTTCCAGACACCTTAGAGTACTGTAAATTGATCAAATTTAGGTCCAAAAATTTTCTGAATGACAAAGGTGTTTAAACATCTAGAATAACAAACATTTTGCAGGAGTCAACTGCAGATGGGGACATACTATTACGCTGGCATCATCAGATAATGGAAGAAGTGGATATGGGAAAGAAAGGAGGAGGAGGATTTGGGGACTTAAGATTCTCGCCTGTAATATTAGAATCTAATCTGTTATTATTAGAACATATCCTCATATCAAATCGTATAGCAGTTAATAACACAGGCTCTGGAATAAACTGCATGTGATCCATCCTAAGATCTACAGAAGCTCTATTTTTCTCAACTCTAAAGCAGGACCATACTACATCCTAATTTGTAGAATGGTCACGTAGAATAAACACGTAAAATACACATAATGAATAAAACAAAAATTTTGGAACATGGTAAAAGCAATTATATTATTATGGAAAGATGGTAAGGAAGAAACTAACATTTAAGGAGTCCTATTTATTATGTGATCAGAAGCTTTACATATATTACATCTATTGATTTTCACAACATAGGAGACAGTGCTTATATTCTCATTAGGGACAAAGAAACTCAGAGTCATTTACCTAATCAGCTATAATAACAGGGATTAAATCAACATTTGACCACAAAAATCATGTGCTTATGTAACTTATCAGTCAACTCTAAAAAAAGGCATTTATTAAAATATTTTAAGGAGGCTGCGGTGGCACATCCTTGAAATCCCATTACAAGGGAGGCTGAGGCAGGAGGATCACAAATTTGAGGCCAGCCCTTCCCGAATGAAATCTCTCTCAAAATAAAAATTAAAAAAGAGCTCAGTGATAGCTGGGTGTGGTGATGCACACCTGTAAGCCCAGTGACTCGGGAGGCTGAGGCAGGAGACCACAAAATTCAAAGGCAGCCTCAGCAACTTAGAAAGGCCCTATGGACTTAGCAAGACACTGTCTCAAAATAAAAACGTTAAAAAAAAAAAAAGGGATGTGGCTCAGTGGTTAAGCAACAGTGGGTTCAATCCCTGGTAACAAACAGACAAACAAACAAAAACTTCAATGGTAAAGTGCCCCTGGGATCAATCCCTACTACCAGAAAAAAAAATTTAAATATAAAGCTATATAAAACATGTTCATCACAAAGAAATTCAAATAACATTGCTAAAGTAAGAGGAAGTAGGAGGTAGTATAGTGTACTTAAATACTCTGAACCATAGCTTTATCTGAAAAATGGAATTTACAGTAATTCCTTATCTCATAGGATTTTCTAAAGAGTGAAGGAGAGAATACATGTGAAATGCTGAGCACAGTGTATCAGGCAATCAAATGTCACCTAAAACCACTACTATTAGTTCATTATCGATAATTTCATGTCCGGCACAGAAATTAAGAGCTACTTAAGATTTAAGTAAGATGTAAATATCCACTTTATTTACTTTTAATTCTATAAGTTTCTAAGAATAAACATGTCCAAATAGGTTTCTTTACAAGTAAGGAAGCACAAGTAGAAAATTATATAACCTCAAAAAAATTATATAACCTCAAAATGATGCATCTTATCCAGGGATATCTATTAATTGTATAAAACAATTATTCTAAATGTGAATGATACTGTATTCAGGAAGTTCTTTATTAATTTCCTTTTTTTTAAACTCTTGAAACCATGTATATTAAAGCAAACTACAGTGAAAACTCCACCAACAATCACAGGAACTAGTAAATGTATCACCATGGAGCCTTTCTACTTGTATTTTGAGCATATCAACCAGAGCCTTCTGCATGTAAAAAAAATGGAAGCATTAAAATTGTACAGTTATACGACTTGTTGTCTCCAAACATTGATGGGCAAGAAGTGAAAAGTGAATACATTTACCTTTCAGGTATACTTCTGTATCCAAACTCTCCCTTAGATTTATTGAAAAGTCAAATATTATTACTTATTCTAAATTATAAGGTAAAAAGGTATTTATGAATACACTACAGAACAAAATAAAAACAAGAGTAATTTTAAAAAATGTGAAAATGCAAGTCAAGAGGATGGGACTTGAATAGCTCTTACAAGTTTCAAAGTGGCTAAGAGCTTGTAGATCTTTATAGTAATAAATATTGTAGTGTATGGCGGTCCTTTGGGAATCCTTACTCATATGTTATTCCATGATTGAAGATCAAGGTGTCAGCTCCATTTAAAATCAGTACATTTTTGGCTTATTTTAAACTTTAACACATATTTTGAAAAAGCAATTAATATTTCTAAGAGCAACAGAATCACTTTGTCTCCCTTCTCCCCCACTATACAGAATTAATGATAGGTTTTAAACATTAGTATTCCTTTAGTTTGCATTTTCCTACACATAGATGGAAAAGAAATGTGACCTTGGGCTATCACCATTCTTTAGTCAAAAGCCTTTTTCAGCTGAAGAAACCATTATCTGATTGGAAGTGGCTTTCCTAGCTGAAAATCATTGTTTACTACTTAAAGGGTAAGAGTCTCTTTGTGACCTGCAGGGAAATCTGGGTGAGCCATGACTAGAGTTTTCAATCACCAAAACCTCACCAAAGAGGTTTTGCCAATAGCATTTTAAGATAAAGATGTCATTTAAGAGTGGAAGTGATATATTATGTGACTCGTATGATGCATATAGTATATGATATTAAAGACAAATACACTGAGAGGCTGAGGCAGGAAGATCACTTGAGCTCAGGAGCTGGGAGGCCAGCCTGGGCAACACAGCAAGAACCTGTCCCTTAAACAAGCAGGTGGCAGGTGACATAAATGCATAATTTCTAGGTAACACACACCCCCTGATAATTATAGGAACAAAACTGAATTAGGCTAAGCTGAAATGCTGATAAAGGTCCTGGAAAATGTATAGATTTCAAAGAGTCCCATTTTGTTCTACCACTTATGAGCTTTATAGAAGTTATTTAAAATTCCTTATCTCAGATTCTTCATTCATTAAACCAAAATTTCTTGAAAAGATTGTTCAGTTGTATTGAAGAGAGAATGCATGCACATGTTCTAAATGACCACAATGAAAACATGGTTTCCCCACTTCTGTGCCCTATCCTTTCCAACTGTAGGAGATGACTACTGTTCTCAAATTCAAAAATTTGGTTTCAATGTTCCATACTGACATGTTGAATTTGTTAATGTTTACTGAGTGTCTATTTTGTTTCCAAACCATTTAGGGATTTGTGAGGAATATCAAGATGCGCTCACAGGCTAGAGGAAAATGATACTCAGGAACTTTAATAGGAAGTGAGAAATATAACGGTAAAATTTTTAGAACAGAGGTGAAAGTAACTAATTTAATCAAGGGAGTGAACTGACATAATGATTAATATTAAGAACAAGTTTGAAGTAAATAAAAATGTTTAAGCCACCATAGTGCCAGGTTTAGACTCACTTCTTTAGGAATTGGGTTCCTCTTGTGGTTACAAGAACTCTAATTAAAGGTCTTCATATTCATGGCTATGAATTTCTTACACAGGAAAACAAACGGGGATAGGAAAGGTAGCAGAATACAACAATTACTAATAGGGCATTATGTAAAATTGTGGATGTGTAACTGACGTGATTCTGCAATCTGCATTTGGGGTAAAATTGGGGGTTCATAACCCACTTCAATCTAATGTATGAAATATGATATGTCAAGAGCTTTGTAATGTTGTGAACAACCAATAAAAAAAAAACAAAAAAAAAAAACAGAGTTCTCTTCTAAGCAGGCAAACATTCTTCAGCTGAAAACTTATCTAATAAAGGGATTACTTACTGGGGAGTTCAACTGAAGTTTCAAGTTCAACTCATGGTGTTGTCTATAGCTGTGTGTGTGAGAGAGAGAAAGAGAGAAAGAAAGAGAGAGAGATTTTGACTCATTATGTTGTCTAGGCTGGCCTTGAACTCTAGGCTTCAAGGATTCTCCTGCCTTATCTTCGTGAGCAGCTGGGACTACACATGAACAAACACCACCTCACCTGGCTTCTATAATCTTTACAATGAGCATTTACAAAATAACATGTGCCTTCCAAGTAAAAACAGGTTTAAGACTCAAGATGCCATCTATCTAATGGAGATCAATTCTACTATGTCTCTTGGAGCTGTCTGAAACAAAAGTATAACAAATTGTCATGACTTACTAATTTTGGAGAGTCTTTAAAAACAATAACAACTTTCAGGCTAAGTGGAACTAGCTTAAAAGATAACCCATAATATCCACAAAACGGCATATCTGAAAGATAGCCACATGTGACCATAATACAAAAGTATACCATTACTTTTATTAGATGTTTGCCAGTCTTGACCACAGACACCAGGAAAGCAAAACTTGTTATAGTTAATGCCTTACAAGGTAACCTTAAAACAGCTAGGTTTGGTGGCGCATGTCTGTAACTTCCAATTACTTTAGAGGCTGAGGCATGAGGATTGCAAGTTCATGACCAGTCTCAACAACTTGTCAAGATCCTGTCTCAAAATAATGAATAAATAAATTAGTTAATAGGATTGAGGATGTAGCTCAGTGGTAAAGCTCTCCTGGGTTTAATTCCCAATATTCCCTCCTCCCATAAAATAACTGTAAGACAAAAATTTACAGACTAGGCCTAACAGATAAAGGGCTATTATTCCTTTATTTTTATTGGCTCCTATAAGTAAAAAAAAATTTTTTTTGAGAGAGAGAGAGAATTTTTTTAAAAGAGAGAGAGAGAGAATTTTAATATTTTATTTTTTAGTTTTCAGCGGACACAACATCTTTGTTTGTATGTGGTGCTGAGGATCGAACCCGGGCTGCACGCATGCCAAGCGAGCGCTCTACCGCTTGAGCCACATCCCCAGCCCCTATAAGTAAAATTTATCAAAGCTGAGAAACATTCTGCTTAAAACATATGCATCTTTTAAAGAATACATAAAAGATAATTTGAAACACCTTGCAAAATATTTCAACTGATCACATAAGTTTACCATGGACCCAAATAAATAGTGACCATAACATAAGGAAAACTTAATAAAGGATGACAGACTGAGAAAGTGTTTTCCAGGTTTATGTAATATATGGAGATACAGCCTTTGTAGTATCAACTTTCATCACTTTATCATATAAAAGCTTCTGTTTTATCAGGAATCAACCATGCAACTACTACAGATTATCTGCTCTGTGGCATGCATGACCAGGGAGACACAAGGATGATACTTGTTCTCAAAGAGCCCCATATTACAAGGGATTAGTGTCCTCCTTTTCTAAGACTTCCTACACAAAGGGTATTCCAAGAATGATCCTAATCAAAGATTGTGTTGTTGTTGTTGTTGTTGTTTTGTTTTTTTAATGGTACTAGGGATTGAACCCAGGAGCACTTTACCAGCCCTTTTTGTTTGTGTTTCCTTTTTTTTTTTTTAAAGCCATTTTTATCACTTATTTTGAGACACTTATTTGGGTCTCACTGAGTTGCTTAGGGCCTCAGGAAGGCTAGTCTTGAACTTGCAATCCTCCTGCTTTAGCCTCCTGGGATGCTGAGAGTCACAGGCATATTCCACTGCGCCTGTCCAACCAAAGGTATCTTAAAGCCAAACAGTGACTGAGCAATCAGGATCCATACCTACTATTAGGACATTTTATGTCTCCATTTCATGAGGCAAAGCAATCACAATCACAATAAACTGACAAACTGGTACATACAAAGACATAAGAACTATTACCGAGCTGGGCTTATGGCTCAGTGGTAGAGCGCTTGCCTACCATGCACGAGGTGCTGGGTTCGATCCTCAGCACCACATAAATGTAAAATAAAGATATTGTGTCCACCTAAAACTAAAAAAATAAATAAATAGAAAAATTTAAAAAAAAAAAAAAGAACTACTACCAATGTCATTTCCTGTATTCATGCCTGCCTGTGAATCATGAATGCCACAAAATCTGCCTGCCCAATACATTTTTCCAGCTTACCACTTGGCTACAAGAAGAACTCAAATTCAAATGTTATTACTAAAAGCCTCGCTTCAAATCAAGAATTTGGATCAAGGAAAAAAGATCTACTTTGAAATTGGAGAATTCACAGCCACAAGAAACAGAACATTAAAGTTAGAATTTTTGCAAGATACCAGAATCACTTCAGAGGTGATATTTAAACTTCAGTACCCATAACCTTAAAGATACATTGTTCTAATCCTATAATACCACCCTGTTCTGTGATTATTATAAAAGCTTCTTAAATACTGTGAAGAATACAAAGAGGGACAAAGCCTCTATTTTTCTTGTCTCCATGCACGACTTAGCCCCAGTGTTCTGAATATAGGCATTTTTTAGTAACAACAAGCTACCTTTATAATGTCCAAATAATTATAGGTTCAGGTCAAGAACTCCAGACCATATTGATTACATCTCTATGGAAGGAGGACCCTCCAGCGCTGTTTGCATCCACTATAACAGGGATAGCTTTTAAGTATCTGTGACACTAAGAATTTTCAATCCTATCAATGCCAGAAATGGAAAGCCAATGACCAGTCAGGCCTGTCAGTTGTTGCCTGAAGCAATAAGGACAAGCTGGGAATTCATCATACTGGAACTTCATCTGCCAGCTGCATTCACACATTTTCACCACCTGAATAGTTGATTCTCTTGAACTCCCACATGGCTCATTTCAGCATACAGTGTTTTGAAATGAATATTTGATCAGGCAGGGTAGAAAGAGATTTGGACTTATCTGAGGTGTCACCGTAATGCACTTTAAGTAATTCTAAGTATCAGGAGCTAGGTGTCCTAGGTCTTCCTCTTTGAGTATTTCTGAAGTGGACCTGTGATCCTAATTAAATAAGATTAAATGAAACAAGACATCTGAAAACACTTAGCACAGTACTGGGCACCTTGCTGTTTATAAATAATCCTAGTTTTGAATATTTTTTCCTTCTATTGGCAGATATCCTAAAAATTCCCCACTCAGTGCATAATTATTGTGAGACAAAGACCTCAAACTGCCAAGGAAAGTTAAAAACCACACTTGTACTTTTCCAACTTCCAGTTTTATTAAAACTCCAAACCATCACCCTAATATGAACCTACAAAAAAAAAAAAAAAAAAGGAAAGGAAAGAAACATAGTACTTGTTAAAATTGTGTTTATGTTTATATTTCAATAGACTATGATGTTCTCTGCATAGTTTTCTGTGTATTTATCTTACTAGGAGAAACTGAGCTCTTGGAACCTGAGGTTGATGACTTCCATTAATTCTGGAAAATTCTCAACCCTTCCTCTAGTTCTTCTGTGCTTTGTTTTCCTTCCATACGTGCAACAGATACCCAGTAACACAGTGGCTATTTACCTGTAGGCCTCTCTGACTTAACCATTATAAATTTTGCTTTAGCTTTAACAAATATTTACTTGTTTTTTGAATCTCTGATTCTTTCAATTCCTATGTTTAGTCTCTGATTGGCCCATTCAATGAATTATTTCAGAAAGTATATCTTTGAGTTAAAGAATATGCATTTGGTTCCTTTACAGATCTTTCCCATTTTCTTTCATTACAATATATAAAATGTTCTAAATAACATATTTTTTTAAAACCCTAAAACTAACATTATAATAGTGAAATAGTAATACTTCTCCCTAGGGTTGATTATGTAAGCATGTTCAACATTATCATGTCTACTCAACACTGTTGTGTAAATCTAGGGAGAAATAATAATGGAGAAAAAGAAATGGAAAATATAAAAATGGGAAAGAAATAAAATCAACTTTATTTGTAGATGACAGAAGTACACATAAGAAGTCCAAAAGACCCTATTAGAACTAATTAATGAATTTAGAAGTTTTCTGGGTACAAATTCAGTATTCAAAGTATTTTATTCAATATGCTATAAAGAAAAAAACTGAAAAATGAAATAAAATATGCTAAATATGTTAAATCATAATACCAAACAGAAATAAATAAAATTTATAGAAGATATCTAAAATGGATATCTACAAAAGTTTAAGCACTTGGGCTGGGGTTGTGGCTCAGTGGTAGAGTACTTGCCTAGCATGTGTGAGGCATTGGATTCAATCTCCAGCACCATGTTAAAATAAACAAATAAAGTATCCATCTTCAACTGAAAAAAATTATTATTTTTTTAAGTTTAAGTACTTGAAAATTTGATGTTTTTTCCCCTCTCAGAGACAGGGTTTTACTATGCTACCCAGGCTGGATCCAAACCCTTGGGCTCAAGTGATCCTCTCACCTCCATCTCCCAAGTAGCTGGCACTATGTGCCTGGGCCACCATGCATGGCTATAGTTAATATTTTAAAGATGCTAATTCTCCCAAACTTGGAGTACATATTTGATGAAATCCCATTCAAATGTCATCTGAACTGCTATAAAAATGAATAAACTTATTACCTAATATACACATATGTGTTTGTATGAGTGGTTTAAATCAGTGATTTTCAAACTTTTTTTGATTCAGGATCCTTTTATGCTCAAAAAACCTCAATACTCCAAAGAGCTTTGGTTTATGTTCATTATATCTGACAATATTTAAAACAATTATGTATTAATAATTTTTAAAAATAACCAAGTCTTAATGTATTAGCATATGTAGTATTTTTCTAAATAAAACAAATTTTCCAAATCAAAACATAATAGAAAAAATAACATTTTAACTGGGAAATCTCTACTAGGCCAACACCTGGATTCTCATATCTGCTTATGTATTCAATCTATTGTGATTTTGTTGTTGTTGTTGTTGTTGTTAAAATATGTGACAAAAAATCTGCCTCAAATATCTAATTGAAAAGAACAGAGTATTCTAGGAGCACTTTCACATTTGGAGGATACTCTTTGTTGATGTGACACTTAAAAAGTTAATTGCAATGTGGAATCTGAAATCATATCAATTACCTTTCCTACTTTTATATTAAAATGTTTTATCCTATCTTGCATTGGAAATGAATCTTTCACTCAATCATGAATTTGATCATCTGGAAAATACTGAACATCTCCCAAATGTTGAATCTCTTATTTTATGACATAAAACAAAATGATATTAGTTAATATCACCATTTATCTCACCAAAAACATCAGTATGTATTGGGAACTTGTAAAGTAGGCAATAAGGATACAAGGTTTCCAAATTTCGAATTTTCAAAAGAAAGTTAAATTTTATCATTGGTAATGAATATTTATCACTTATTTTCCTCAAAGTGACAAGCTTACTTTGTATTTTTTTTTGAGAGAGAGAGAGAGAGAGAATTTTTTTAATGTTTATTTTTCAGTTTTCGGCGGACACAACATCTTTATTTTATTTTTATGTGGTGCTGAGGATTGAATCCAGCGCCTCGTGCATGCAGGCGAGCGCGTTACCGCTTGAGCCACATCCCCAGCCCCGTACTTTGTATATTTTTGAGGAGTTTTCTGCCAAATACCAATGACTGAGTAAGTACAGCTTCATCAGATCCTTTGGCTAGAGTGGCATACCAAGAACACAGTAGTTTAGTTCACAACCCTAACAATCACATGAGCGTTATTCCTCAAGACTATAAGTACATTCATTCTTGTATAATATACAGAATATTGAAAAGTTACAGAAGGATCAAAATTTAAATTAATGATTTTTGCTACTTTAAAGATATTCTTAAGTGTATATAGTTTTTAAAAAATGCTGAGTGGAGTAGCAGTGGCTGCTAGCATAGTAGGTGCCATACGGTAAGATACTACCATTTTGATCCACAATTGCTTCTGGACCATCTGTACTAAATGTTTCTAAAGCATAAATGAAGCAAAACAAATAATGACTTAGTACTACTATAAGAATAGTTCTGATTTCACAAACCACTTGAAAGTGTCTAGGAAATTCCCAGGGTGCTCTGCATTTTGGGGAACCATTGCTATGCTTATACAAGTACATATTTGTAGAAAATGTAAAGAGCCTATAATGCCAAGAAAACCATAAAGAAGAACAAAGGTAGAGGCATTAAACGCCTAGAGTTCAAATCTTACTAAAAAGTTAATGGCAATGAAGATAGTATGATACTGGTTTAAAAGAAGCAAGATATAAAAGTGCATGTATAAAATGATTCCAATTATATGAAACTCAACACAGACAAAGGTAATTTATGATGAGAATGGAAGACAATAGAGAATACAAGAAAAGTATTATTTTTTTAAAGGCATCAATTCAATTCATTGGAGGAAAGGCATATTTTTTTTAACAACTAGTACTGTGGCAATTGAATATCTGTGTGGAAGAAACTGAACACCTTGATCCCTGCCATCCATCCTAATAAAAATCAGTGTGAAAGAGACCACAGACCTAAACATGAAAGTTAAATCTATACAATCTCTGAAGAAAAGAAACTCTTCAAAGCCTGGAGGAAAGGGACGTATGTGTGTGCACATGAAAAACACAAAACATAAAAGAAATAACAATGGGAAAATTGGACTTCCACTTGTTAGACACCATTAATTAACTGAAAGGGAGCTAATAAGTAGAAAATATTTATACCACATTTATCAGATAAAAAAGTATATACAGACTATTTAAAGAATTCCTGATATTGAAGAAAAACAACAGATACATAAAAACTGGTGAAAGACTAAACAAGCCAGGCCCAGTGGTGCAGGCTTGAAATCCCAGAGGCTCAGGAGGTTGAGGCAGGAGGATCACAAGTTCAAAGCCATCCTCAGCAACTTAGTGAGACCCTGTCTGAAATAAAATATTTTAAAAGGGGATGTGGCTCAGTAAATTAAGCACCTCTTGGTTCAATCCCTGGTACAAAACAAACAACAAAGAAACAAACAAAAGACTTAATGCATTAAAAAGACATCTAAATGGCCAGTAAGTATATTAAAGCTGTTCAGTACCTTTACTCATCAGAGAAAAGCAAATTGAAACGTCATTTCACACTCACTAATAATAAAGACCAACAATACCAAGTGTTGATGAGAAAGGGGAGCAACTGGAATGCCAGCAAAAATGCAAAATAGTTGTAGTCTTTTTGGAACACCTTTTGGCAGCTAATAATAAATAGTAGTTAACCTTGTGACCGAGCAAATCCAATACTAGACATATACCCAAAGGCAACATGCCTAGGTTAAAAAAAATACTTGTACAGGAATGTTTACAGCAAGTTTATTCTTAATACTCCAAAGCTGGAAATGGATATGTAAAGTCTAGTATACATATATGCATAATGGAATACTAAATTGTAATGTTAAAAATCATACTGAGGGCTGGGACTGTAGCTCAGTGGTAGAGCGCTTGCCTAGCATGTGTGAAGCACTTGGTTCGATCCTCAGTACCAACGTAAAAATAAACAAATAAAATAAAGACATTCTGTCCACCATCTACAACTACAAATTTAAAAAAAAATCATACTGACAAATGTCACATTTGGGAATCTCAAAATCATAAAGTTAAGCAAAGAATGAAACATATATGTGATTCCAAGTATATGAAGCTCAATATAGACCAAGCTAATTAGGATGATAGAAGTGGTTACCTGTAGGTTAGAGGAAACTAACTGGAAATTAACTTCCCTAACTGGAAGGGGAGGAGGGGAACTTTCTGGTTTGATGGAAATAGTCTATATTTTTGTCCAAATGGTTATTACATGGCTATATAAATTCATTGAGCTGTGTGATTAACATATGTGCACTTTGGCTATACATAAATTATACCCTATTTTTAAAATGTCTTTAAAGATGTTCCAAAGTACAGATTCATCAATTTTTCAAGCTGAAAGGGATTCTGGAAATGACCTCATTCAATTTCCTCATTTTATGGAAGAATATATTAGGGGGTTTTGTTTGTTTGCTTTGAGACAGGGTCTTTTTATGTTGCCATGCTGGCCTTGAACTCCTGGCCTTAAACAATCCTCCTGCCTCAGCCTCCCAAGATGCTGACTGACACATTCATGCCACTGTGCCTGACAAATTTCACTGAAGTTTTGAAGCAAATAGTTACAGGCAGACCTTAGATTGCGACCCAAGGTTTAAGTTGATTGTCCTTATTCTTTTCACTACATCAAGCTTCCAGAACAAGAATTTTCTCTGAAACAAATATTTTTCACTGTGATTATTTACTTTAGCTTTTCTGTGACAGTTCTCAACAATGTCCAGGGGATTATCAGGAGATCTGGCTCTGACTAGTTGTCCAAGTGAGGTCCTGGGCTGCTCTTTAATTGCCCACTAGGCTACTATTCAAGGAGAGGGGCTCTTTGTTTGTTTCTAAGTTTATACATAGCACCTATAAGCATAAGCCTCTCAGGCTCTTGGACACAATTTAAAATAGTGTTGCACTAACAATTTGACAGTCATGTCATGAAGACAAATAGAATTCCCGGTTCAGACTTAAACAATTTCTAATACTGCCCCCAACACTGTCCCCATGCCACCATATCCTCAGGCAAGTGACTACATAAACAGTTCAGCTTTTTATTAGGGAGGTAGTAATAAAAGTACAAAAGAGAAAAGTCTTTTCATCAAAAAGTCCCATGTAAATATGTGGTATCCTAGAATCCCAAACGTTAGAGGAATTCTATCCACTCCTTAAAATTATCAGAAAAGATGTCAAGGACCATGGTGCCAAGGATCATGGTCTTCCAATACAGAAGCATATGCAAGATTTTACTGGGCACAAAGGTTCATTCAAAGGAGACACATGTCATCAGAAGATATTCTTCCAACAGTTTATTCTATTTTTTTATCTTTCTTCATCTTCAATTGGGGAAATAATAGCTTTTTAAAATTATGCTGAGCTAACCTGTTCCTTGTTGTTACCTTGACTTTAATTTGCTGATACTTTATAAGTATTAGAAATAGTAGTGAGAGAAATATTTAAATAAGAAGAAGAAAGATGTGGCTGAATACTTTCCTTATGGGGAGATCAATTTTTTCTCCAAAGTTCTTGATCTCTGAAATTTAATTTTAAAGTGAGAGTTGTTCAAAAGGCTGAGAACTAATATGCATATATTTTGTTATTTCTAATGAAAAAGCCAATATTACTATCTGAGTTTGAATATTTTTCCTCTCCAAGGGATTGTTCACAGGTCAGCCCTGAGCCTTCTTTTAATTTCACCCTTATCCTTAATCCTCTTACTGATCCCACACAGGCTTTGAATGCCCAAGGTACAAGCCTGGAGTTTTCGTCACTTCATAATCACAAAGACTATCTGGAACTCTATTAATTGAAATCCATATCATCTATTCAAAGAAAAATCTTAATATTTCTAAAGAACTCTGTATCCTTTGTATCTAGAAATTGTTTTAGGAAATAATCTGAAGTCACCTCTTTCAATCAAGGTGAAACAAAACTTTGCATAGGAAACCTTAACTTCCCATTACAGATGCAGAAAAGACTGGTGAGATAGGAAATAGGATTTCTAGGTGGACCCAAAGTTTAAGACCAGGATTATAAACATGGTTCTGTTCCTCAGTTCTAGTTAAGAAGACAGAGCTACACAGCCTCACCATGGTTGACTAGATGATGTCTCTTAAATCTCTTTGCCTCTTAACCATCAGCATCTCTGTGTCTTGGATGGCTTTATGAAAGGTGAAGTACTGAGAACTGAAATGCAGCAAATTATATTCCATGCTCATATGATTATGTCAAAATGAATCCAATATTACATATAACTATAATGCACTAATAAAAACATAAAGAAAGGAAAAAGAAAAAGAGATACAATGGCTAAGTCTGCCTCAGATTAGAATGGCAACTGTAGATACAGAGATACATAATCCTTAGGAATCCTCTTGCCAGCACAACACAAAAATCTCCATAAGATAAAAGCATGCCTCTGTAAGAATGTCCCTTCAGCACAGCCCTTACTGCAACATAATCTCTGAAAATTGGTCAATCTCCTCATCACTTGTGCAGTCACAGTTCTCTAAGACATATTTTGTGTCAGTGGGTGAGGGGTGGTGGCTAGTGCTGGGGATCAAACCCAGAGTCTCACAGATGATAAGTGCATGCTCTACCACTGATTTACAACCCAACCCAAATGTTTTAAAGATCTGCAATACCAAGTGCAAAATATAGAAAGTAGGCACCAATAATCATTATATAAGGAATCAAATGAAACTAGTATGGAATTGTAAACTTATAATTTTTTTCAGTTAAAAAACTTAATATTGGGAAAAATTAGGTGTTTGTTCAAAAATTCTTCCCTAAATTAATTTAATTTTAATTTCTTAGAAATATTTATATTATTTTGATTGAACAAAAAAATAATATTTTTCTTACTTTAACAACAACAACAACGTCAACAAACAACCAGGTCTGTGACTTTGTCCTTATTATTATCCAAGTCTGCTCTGAAGGGTAAGAATTGATTCTGTTCATCTGTTGTGACTGTTCTTCTTTCTTCCCCTAACATCTTCCCAGAAATGTATATAAATTATCTTCTTGTATTTCTAATAATTTTTCTTCATAAAAATTTTTACTTTACATTAGAGTGTGACAAGGATGTTTCTTTTTCATGTAAGCCAGACAAATTTCTCCTTTTGTTTGATTTGTTTTAAATTTTTTGTTGGTAAAATTCAATTTCCAGAGTAAAACTACAAATGAGGACAAACAAACTCAGGGTGAAGCAGATCATTATAAGCTGTTTTATTTGATGGCCCCAAACTAAGTAAAGGTACTATTAAGTTATCTAGAAGGTACAGCTCACAACTCTTACAAGAAAAACACCAGTCACCAATCTGGGAAACAAAGTTTAAACAAGGCATTGGCTGCTATTTTCTGCTTTCACTTTAGAGTCCTATACCTTAAGCTAGGAGTGGTGGTCACAGTGTAATCCCAGCAGTTCAGGAAACTGAGACAGGAGGATTTCATGTTTAAGGTCAGCCTCACCAGCTTAGGAGACCCTGTCTTAAAATAAAATGTATTGGGGATGTAGCTCAGTAGTAGAGCACCCCTGGATTCAATCTCCTGTACTGAAAAAAAAAAATCCAACACCTCCAGAAGTCCTAAACCTTAAAATAAGAACATATACAATAAATTTAAACAAAAGAAGTGATTCTTAAAATATCCAAAGAAAAAAGAATATACAGGGGGAAGATTAAGAAATCAACCCAGTGTTTCATCTAAAAATACTGTCTATGAGTTGATGCCACTCTTTAATTAGTTGGATGTGGGGAAGTTGAGTAGTTGCCTCAAAGCCCATTTGTTCTGGATAGCCTCTGCCTGAGGTTCAGATCCTCTGAAGTATCCATTTCTAGAATGGTCTTCTCATTTACCAAGAAGAGAACATTTCACAATTATCTAACCTGCAAATTTTAGCAGCATGGTATTTTTTGATCAGCAAAGATAAGATGAAACAGGTGTCATCAAGCATCTGAAGAGTTTCTAAGGAACTAAAATATACATATTTCTATAGAGATACTAACAAGCTAGTCTACAATTAACTAAAGGGATAGAATTTACCCTGTGATTAATTCGCTGAAGTCAATATGTAAAAAATGTGTACATTAGGGAATATGTTTCTATGTGAAGGAGATCATTATGTAATCAAGAAACTGTAAAAACAAAAACAAAACAGAGAGAGAGAAAAAATACTTAGCAAAGGTAGTTCAATGCCCTACTCATCATAGCAAGATTAACACAGAGATATCTAAAAAACAAACTATAGACCCAAAAGATTTAGGTATATCACATTCAATTTTGTTTCAGTATCTCTGAAAACTAATTACATGAAAAAAATGATAAATTACCGGGTTAGAGAAAGAGCTGCCACTGAAATAGAAGGACTGCCATAAAATAAGCCACAAAACAGTTAAAAAGACAATACATGACATCATATAACTCGTTGGAAAATAAGACAAAATAAGAAAGCCCAAGGAAGGAGACCCCACACAGGCATCAAACTCTAAGATAAGCATCTTCCTCATAAACAGTGGACTCCAAAGCATGGGTCCACAATGAGATAAGCACTTCCTGTTTCAGATGCAATTATAAAACATATTAGACTCCTTATTATTTATTTGTGTGTGTGTGTGTGTGTGTGTGTGTACATTTGCAGTGCTAGGGATAGAACCTAGGGCCTCACACATACCGGGCAAGCACTCTACCACACAGTTTCAACCACACCCATTTTATTTTATTTTAAGACATGGTCTTGCTAAGTTGCTCAGGCTGGCCTTGAACTTATGATTCTCTTGCCTCAGTCTCCTACACACCTGGGATTGCAGGCATTCACCACCACACCCATCTAGACTCTTTTTAATATAAGAAACTAAAATAAAAATTTCTCATAAAGAATTCACATTATTTACCCTCATTTTGTTAAACATCAGTAGGAAAGTAATTCTGTTAACAGTCATCCTGTTAGATAAAGCAGATATAGGTTCTACAAGAAAACATTATTTACTCAAAAAATGTGTTAGACAATATGTACTTCTCATTCTCAGCGGACACAACATCTTTGTTTGTATGTGGTGCTGAGGATCGAACCCGGGCCACACGCATGCCAGGCGAGCGCGCTACCGCTTGAGCCACATCCCCAGCCCTGTACTTCTCATTCACAAAGGATTCAAACCACTTGAGAGGTAACTGAAGAAAGAATTATTCATAAAATTCCAATTCCTTATCTATGGACCATCTTAGTCAATACTAAAGAAAGTGGCACACACATTTCATTATTTTGGTCATCTTTTAGAAAGGAACCATAGCTTTCTGGAGGGAAAATTGGCCTAGAAAAAATAATACTAAAACTTAGCCACCAAAAAGTCCCTCTGCTGTGCAAAAGATCCACGCTTTCATGTAGAGGCCAAATGCCATAGAGCAATATTCAGAAACTTCTAGGAGGTATAGTAGATCTGATAAAAATATAGGTAAACCAATAGCAAAGGCCTAATTTCTTACTTAAAAAATAATTTTTTTTTTTTTTTTTTTGCAACAGAGAGAAACTATGGAAACAACAAAACATGGAACTTTCTCTTTGTTGTGGAAGGCAATTTTACACAGAGCTAAAATGGTTACATGATAAATATGGAGTATTGCCATAGACTCTATACTGAATCTGCCAACTTAAAAACATTGTAGCACTCTGGCAACATGTGTTCCAGACAGCTAGTCACTTGACAATAGCACATTAATAACATGGTAATTTAAGAACATTTCAGAAGCCCAGCAAGACCTATTCTTTCAATCTTGAAAAAAAAAATCCTTCAGGTTAAAATACATAACATTTCCAGAATTTTAAATGATAATTCCAGATCAGCTCTAACTATTAGTACTCTCACAATGAGACTATCAAAAATGCATGTTTAAGTTATCCATCACAATATCCCATTCAATGCAGGGAAGCCAGGAGCTAGATTGCCCATTTCTGTGTTGTTTCCAGGGGACATCCATATTTGCCAAGTTAAAGCAGAGAAACAAAAATGAGTCCTCTAAAGAAAGTGTCCACATTAAAAATTAAGGTATAGCCCTGGATGTGGACAGCTCAATAAGCTACAAGGTACAATTCCCTCACTAAGAAATCAGAAAACTAAGAAAATAAACAAACTTCACTAGCTTTGAAACTTGGCAGGGGGGGGTGTTGAGGGGGGGACGCGCAGGCACAGGCAGAAGCTTTGGTTTTTTTCAAAAGTGACCTTCACAAATCAGTTCTGTGATACTTCCCATTTTCTTTTGCAGTTTAAGACTCAATCAAATCAGCAGTCTTCAGGGATTTTGAAATCACTATAGATTAAAATCCTCTCTGACTCAACTGTTTCACTAATGCTGAGTGCGTATTTAATAATTCTACTTGTGAGAGACTTTTTGGACAAAAATCCTGATGCATGTTATCTTCAGATGTCCCACAGCTGCACAACAGTGCAAGGCAAACTACTTAGTTACTTCACCACTCATGGGAGAGAGGCGGAAATATATTACAAATAATTCAACTATTTAGCAGGCTTCACTGAAAGCATTTTTATAATACTAAGGCAGCAACTATCACCTACAAAGGCAAAAGGCTCCTGCCAGGTACTAATGATCCATTCTCACAGATTGAGTCCAAGGATAGGACATTAATAACTGTGATAGATAGGCTAGAGTTAAGTTAATGAATTTCTTAACTTTATGCTTCCAATAATAAAACTACTCAAGCTTTAGTATTTGGACTCTCTCGACATCCACAGATCAGGCACTCTGATACTCAACAGGTTGAGTAAATTGAATCCATATATTGTATTTACGTTCTCTGTCAAGGTTGCTTCTCTACATTTCAGTGATCAAAGGCAAAACAGTCATCAACCCTGTAGCCTTCAATACTATGTTCATTACATTTAATCAAGTGCCAACTCCAACGTATTATTTACCAACCTTAAGAAAGTTCAAATGCATGGAGCTGTTTAGTAACAAATACAGGAAAGGAACTGAATTAATACACAGACAATCCCACCAAAAAAGAAAACCAACCAAGGCAAATGAATATCATCCTCTACATTATGCAAGGAAATAAATTTAAAATGCATAAAAAAAAGTCCAGTAAACATGTGTGAGGAGGTTTTCTACCTGAGGCAGCATCAATCACTGTAGAAACTCCCCTTCGATCAGAGACTGGGCGGGATGACCCTGGCATGCTGACTGGGTCAGAGCGGACTGGCTGGATCCTGCAACACAATTTAATTTAAATCACATATGTTACTGGCATGAACACTATTGCTTGCTACAACAGACCTTAAATCAGGAATGATGAAATAGCTCAATCCATTAGAGAATCATTCATTCTAAATCCAGACAAAATGGGAGTTGGAGTCCCTAAGTCTTGTATACAGCCAAACTATATTCCTCCACTCCAACACCCTTTCTAACTCATTTTTGTGTGTTACTCAACAGATTTTTAAGTAAGGGATTTTAAAAAAAAAAAAAATGATGTTAAAGTGATAGAAAGAGTAGAATGGGACAGGGAACAAAATACTTTATAATGAAATCTTTGGCTTTCACAAGGGACACATATGAAGAGCTCCAAGACTCTTCAAATTCATTAATGAAATCATAGCTAGTAATGAGTTCCATAAAAGGCAGCAATGCATGATTCAAAATTTTAAGAAACTTCCTTATAATTATCAACAAAGCATAGGATAACAAAGCTGTGTTGTGAGTGCAGGGGTCTAACTTAGGACCACTACTAACCAAGTAACTTCCATAAAATTCCCAATTAGTATACAAGAATTAATTGGGACCACAGCAAAATGGCAATTTATTACAAAAAGCAGTGTAAGAATAATGAATGTTTAAACACCAAGGGAAGTTTTCCAGCTACACCAGAATAAATATTATTAACATATAAATATCTGGAGTTGGGATATTCAGGTCCTGAGTCTGATAGTGAGCAAGGTTAAAAAAAAAAAAAACAACCTAGATGCCCTTCAATAGATGAATGGATAAAAAAAGTGTGGCATATATACACAATGAAATAAAAGAGAATAAAATCATGGCATTTGCAGGTAAATGGATGGACTTAGAAAAGATAATGCTAAGTGAGGTTAGCCAATCCTAAAAAAACAAATGCTGAATGTTTTCTCTAATATAAGGAGGCTGATACATACTGGGGTAGGGAGAGGGAGCAAGGGAGGAATAGATGAACTCTAGATAGGGCAGAGGAGGAGGAGGGGGAAGGAGGGGCATGGAGTTAAAAATGATGGTGGAATGTGATGAACATTATTATCCAAAGTACATGTATGTACTTTGTGTGAATATACTTTGTATGCAACCAGAGATATGAAAAATTGTGCTCTATATGTGTAATAAGAATTGTAATGCATTCTGCTGTCATATATAAATAAAAAATTAAAAGAAAAAATTTTAAAAAAGGTCTTGGGAGTTCAAGGAAACTTTTACATGTATTTCTGGTATTTCATTCATAAATGGCTATTTACTGAATATTGACTGCATGTCACCATTATTTTAGGAAGAAGTAGGGAAAAAATGAAACACAAGGTCTATATGTGGATATATGACATGAACATTAATGAATTGATGCTAAAGAAATTGAATTAGAAAATAACATTTAAAAAGTTCAGAATGAGAAGGGAGAATACAGTCATGCATCATTTAGTATGTACAGATCAGTGATCAACTACATATATAACAGTGGTTAGGTAAGGGCATACTGCATAACTCTCTTGGTTTGTGTTACTACACAATATGATATTAGTAATGACAAAATAAGCTGGCAAATAATTTCTCATTAAGTAATACATAACCATATATGCAGACTCCACAGAAACGGGTCTGTATATAGTATGCTTACTCCTCTGTATCCATGGTTTCAGTATCTTGGATTTAAGCAACCATGGACCAAAAGTATTCAAGGAAAAAAAAAAAAAAAGCAAAAAACCAAAACTGTTATCTGTACTAAACATGTACAGACTTTTTTCTTGTCATTGTTCCCTAAACAATATTGGATAACTATTATTTACATAGCATTTACATCATATAAGGGTTACTCATAACAGAGTGATGATTTAAAGAGAGGATATGCATAGGTTATATGCAATTACTATACCACAATAAAAGGGACTTGAGCATCCTTAGATTATAGCATCCTCAGGGCTTCCTAGAACCAATTCCCAGTGGATACCAAGGGATAGTTATAATAAGATATGTAGAGATGAAGAGGAGAAAGAAGTGTCTTTGAAGCACAAGACTAGAACAGGCAGAGCCTTAGAATTTTGACAAAGTAGGAAAAATGCATGGATTCTTGATATACAGGATTTGGCTGAAAAAAGTTCATAACATTATTATTGGTGGGGGATAAGAACTGATGATAAAACATGAAACAGATTCCAGAAGCTTGAAATGCCAATTGCAGATAAAGAAATCAGTTATTGAAAATAAAGTTTGAAAGTATGTTTGTTGTGGTACAGGTCTTGGACACAGCTATGGAAGAACATCTAGTATTCCACTGCAGCTAATTTTTCTAAGGCAGTCATGGTAACCCCTTCTATCTTGGCAGTAGTTACTTAGTTCTGGGATGTGCAAGCCTAAGCAAATATGGCCCAGTAACAAAAAGATAGCATATTTGAAATTTCTTGTTCTTGAGAACAAGAAGCTAGCTTGTCAAATATAGTCAGTTCATCCACAGTAAAGGCCTCATTCAATCTAAACACTTTCTTATTTGGAATAATTCATTTTATATTATTTATTAAATTTATATTGGGGTTTCTGAATAATCGAGAGTTGGGGACAGGTACAGATTGGCCATGAATTAATGAGTTGCAGTGGGGCAACAAATACATAGGTCTTTCTTTCTATCACTCTCTTTATTTTATATATATTTACAATTTTCCATAATTAAAAAAGATAAACTGGTTATGATTATAGAAACATTCTGGAATTCAATAGTGGAGATGGATGCACACGATGGTGAATATTCTAAACACTGCTGTGCACTTTGTGCATGGGGGGGTGCTACGGATTGAACCCGAGGCCTTGTGCATGCTGGGCATGTGCTCGAGCATGGAGCTATACCTCCACCAACAGTACTGTACACTTAAAATTGTTGAATTTTATGTTATGTGAATTATATACCAATTAAAATAAAATGATTGTTACCAATCTTTGAGGAGATAGGCGTTGAGTAGAAAGGGCGATTCTGAATACCCAGCTTCATTTACATTATGTTTTTTAGGTCAATCAACAAGTATATCATTAAATTTTTTTACATTTTGGATCCTTGCTATGGATAAGGAACTGCCATGAGGTTAAGCTGTATCTGATTTCTTTATTTATGACAGTCAACATATTATTTATCTACTTCCTACTGGGAGATGTAGGCAGGCAGACTATGACTGTACAACATACTTAAGATAGATATCTTTTTTTTTGAGAGAGAGAATTTTATAATCTTTACTTTTTAGTTTTCGGTGGACACAACATCTTTATTTTATTTTTATGTGGTGCTGAGGATCAAACCCAGCACCCCACGCATGCCAGGCAAGCACACTATCGCTTAAGCCACATCCTCAGCCCAATTTATGATATCTTAATGGAGTACAGGGACAGTGTAATAGGTACTAAGGATCAACTGATACAAAAAAAATTAGTAAAATTTTTCACAGTTTAAAGGAGAACGGAAAACTGATGCCCAGCCATAGTGCCATTGAGTATAAGTCTGAAAAATGCAGACATCAGGTGAAGCACTGGACTAGAAGAGAGTAAGCAACAACGAGGAGAATTTGTTTTATTTTATTGTATTGTACTAGGGACTGAACTCAGGGATGCTTTGCCTCTGAGCTACACCCTGAGCCCTTTTTATTTTTAATTTTTACTTTGAGGTAGGGAGTTGCTGAAGGTCTCGCCAAGTTTCAAGGCTGGCCTCTAACCTGTGATCCTCCTACCTCAGTCTCCTGAGTCTCTGGGATTATGGCAATAAGAATTTCATTTAGTTGAGTCCTAGTTGAATGCTGGGGTGGGAAATGATATGTAAAAAGACACAAAGTTGATGTGAGTTAAATCTGAATTTCTCATTAATATGCTGCAATGGGAGCTAAGGTCTTTAAAAAGGAGTCTAAACAAGTCTATTTGCTCAAATTTTAAAATATAAACTACAAAGGCAATAAAAAATGATTTATAAAACTGGTTAATATAAATATTTTTAGTCGTCAATAAACAGAACAATATTCTAATCAAACATAAACAATTTAAAGTCATTTTGATATAAAGAATACTGGGAACTTGGGCTGGGGATGTGGCTCAAGCGGTAACGCGCTTGCCTGGCATGCGCGGGGCGCTATGGGTTCGATCCTCAGCACCACATAAAAACATAAATAAATAAAGATGCTGGGTCCACAGAAAAAAATGAAAAATAAATATTAAAAAATATTCTCTCTCTCTCTCTTCTCTCCCTCTCTTTCTCTTTAAAAAAAAAAAAAAGAATACTGGGAGCTCTTTTGTATAAGAAGGAAAGTCTCTGAGGAATATGCTAAAGGATTTTGGAAATGTAAGTACATTAAAAAAAAAAAAAAGCAAGATACAAAGATCTTAGGAAAAGGGTGGTGTCCGAGGTAAAGGACAGTGATACTGCTGGAGGCAGAGCTGTGAGGAGAAGCTCAAGACGGCTTCCCAAGACTAGAGACAGGGCCTTCCAAGAACAGCTGCTGACAGGAACTAAAAAAAATAGTGATAGGTTCTTGTACATGTTTCAGCAAAGAGAATGAACAGGTTACATAATTATAAAGAGAACAAGTGGGTCACCTATTTTAAAAGCTTTATTATTAACATTTAAATAATGACTGTGGTAAATGGATAATGATCCATTCAATCATCAAGTTAACGGCTGATTCAATGTGACTACCCGAGAATGGCTTGACTAACTAACGAGACCATATTTTATGATAAGCAACATAAATGAAAATTCACCTAACATCCATGATATCCTGTCCTTGTTGACTGACATCATGGTAGAAAAGTGTCAGTTTTGTAAAATGTATTGGAACCAAACAAAAATTTAGGGAAGAAGAAAATCACACAAAGTAAGCAACTAAACATACAAAAACAAACAAAACACAAAAACAAACACTAAACAAGGACTTGGTTTCTCCTTAGGAACTTTCCTTTCTACAAAGATCCATCAGTGAGTGGAAAGCCAATACATAAATAGGGAGACATAAAAAGGAACCAAGTGACTGGAGGTGTGGCTGCTGGCAAATGAAAAAGAGAGTGGAAGGATTCCCAATATATTCTGGAATATGAGATGAAATTTGATGAGTTACATGCAGCAAGAGAGAAAGGTGGAGATGATTAGAATAACCCCTAGATCCTGGCTTGAGTACTAGCTGCTCAAAGACTCATGTAAAGAGATGAGAAAGGTAAGGGGAAGAGCAGGATTAGGGATGAGCTGAATAGCTGAGATTCAGACAGGGGAGTGTTTGACGCTTTGGAGACCATTAGAGGAAACATCAACCAGGCAGCTGGCTCTACTCCAGGTGTAGTTCCCAGAGCCTTGTAGAGCACCTGGCGAGTACCCAACAAATATGTACTAAATTTAAAAATAAACAAGAAAGACCTAATCCAGCTTTGCAATAATTTTTTTTTTGTCATAAAAATGTTTAGGGGCTGGGATTGTGGCTCAGTGGCAGAGTGCTTGCCTCACACATATGAAGCACTGGGTTCGATCCTCAGCACCACATAAAAATAAGTACATAAAATAAAGGTATTGTGTTCATCTACAACTAAAAAAATATTTTAAAAAATGTTTAATTGCGGGGATTGGGGTTGTGGCTCTGGGGTAGAG